>NW_025777317.1:0-185032 GCF_021130785.1 Homalodisca vitripennis | reverse complement strand
TGTAATCTAGCGTACTTAGTTTTTTTATAAGTAATCGGAAAGTACTTACTAGCTGTAAAGTAATCCTCCCGCATAGTGCTCATGCGCTCCTTTATTTGTTTTTGCCTTATATATTCAGGACACTGCCTGGAGTTACTGCTATGAGGGCCATAGCAATGCACACATTTTTTTGGCTTGGAGCACTCTTCTGAATGATAATTATCACCACAATCCCGACAAACACGTGTTTTATTGCATGGCGAGTTCATTACATGGCCATAGGAGAAACAACGAAAACATTGTTTCACCGGAATTATATATGGCTCAATTTGCATCCTGACATAATTTAAATAGACTACTCCTGGCAGCTTGTCTGTTTCAAAGGTTATTTTCACAAAACTAGTGTCTACTAGAGATCCATTAACTCTTTTTTTTAGTCTTTGTACGTCTAAAATAGGGTACTCACATTTTGTCTCTTGTAGGATTTCGTCTTCTGCAATATCTCTTTCAACAAATGCTACACCTATTGTATAAATTCTAGTTGTTGGTACAAATACATTAAATTGGGTCAAGTGTACTGATGTCACTATGTTATTAGCCGCAAGATAAGATTTACAGGTTATAACGAAATTCTTACCTGCTCTGGTGATAAAATCAACATCGGTATGATGGGATTGAATTATTTTGCCTACACGAAAAGGATTGATTTTTTGTTTGTTTTTGTCTTGAACAATTACTTCAAAAGGACCAACATTCCACTCATTATACAATCTGACAATATGTTGTTTTTTATTTTGTGAAAATTCTGGTACAGGATTGTCTAGTTTATTTTGGCTTATTACCTCAATAGGGTCATAAATATTTTCTGTCTAATCACGTTTTCTTTTATTTTGTGTCTCAGTTACGTCCATGTTAAGTTCAGAGTAATTATGGTCAATAATAAAACTTACCGCTATTTTGATCTCGTCACCCTCCGCATTTTCAACATTCATGTTGTCTGGGTTGGCTAGACCTGCAGACATGTCAGGTCCAGCCGTAACAGGTTTGTGAAAAAGTTACCTCTCTCTTTTGATATTCTATAGACTAAGAATATGTTTAAAATGTATAATATAAACTAAAAATTTCACTGATACAAAACAAAAAATAAATGTTAATTTTTTACATACTTAATACTATATTTACCACACAGTGACAAACAAGGGATGGACACTAATCTCACGAGGCTGCAAAGAAGTTCTTTAACAGTACGTAGACTACCTATCAGAATGAACGGACACACACGAATGAACCGCGCCTGTCACTGAAACTGAAACAGCCTAAACATCTTTTTTTTTTCTTCAAGTTTAGCTTCTTAGAGCAGGCTTCGTATATCATGAAGCCTCGTTGTTCAATATTCTATAAAATTTTCCCTATTTTGTTAGTGGAATCGGGTGAAACAAATATGATTGTGTACTGTTAGTTCAAAGAGGATTGGGATTGTAAAATAATGGCAGGATGTGAATAGGATCAAGGTAGGGTTTACTGTCTTCATGGCCAGGGACCCGTCAGGCCAACTTCCTAACCCGAAAAGGTATGGGCCACGGATTTATTTTGTTAACACTCCCAAGAAAGAACATTAATGTTGATAGAATGGATGAAATAGTTTGTTTTTGTTTATAAGTCTTTCTTAATCGTAAAGAGAAAAGTGAGAAGTTCTTTATACATTGTTAAATCTGTTGTCTTCAAAATGTCTCTTATATCATAATCTCTGTTCCTGAACTTACCTGTAAATTCTTTACAACACTGACATCTAGCATATTCATAATTCGGGCACTGTAAAAAGATGTGATTTATACTTTCATTCACACATAATGTGCAATTAAGACACAGAGGTGTGAAAATAGTTTGATCATGAATAGCTTGCTGTTTACCTTTGCAAGTCCCACTCTCATCCGTGTGATCGTCATAATTTCTTTTCGTTTTAAATTATAATTCTGAAACCAAGGAATTGTTGATACCTTATCTACGATTTGCGTATACCACTGAGTTTTGGGGGTTAATTAAAAAAAACATCCTGAAACTCTTTGAGACCCTTTCTTTTTTGGGCTATTTTAAAATCTTCTAGAGGAATGTTTATATAAGCTGTACTTACACCAGAAAGTATGGCATCTCTCGTTATTTTGTCGACTGTTTCATTGTGTTCAAGTGAAATATGTCCTGGAATCCAAGTAAATGCAATATTCTTATTTGAAGCTAAGATTTCATAGACTATATTACTATTAACCGGTGTGCTTTTTTACCGGTGTCAAAATTGTATATTACCTTCTCGGCCGCTTGGGAATCTGGGCATATGAGTACATTGTTTAAATTAGTATTATTTACACACGTAACTGCTTTGTATATGGCTATAAGGTCTGCACTATAACTAGAGAAATACTTACTAAGAGAGAAATGGCCAGCTTGATTTCGATCCGTCAGTGTAAACATAAACATAACCTGGTATGTTTGTGACAGATTGTTTAGCCATAGTTGCCTTAGAATACTTTTATTTGTATTCTTTTTTGTAAATGGGTAATTTGTGAGATGTGTAGTACATTTAATACCGGTGTCCTTAATAAACACAGTAGGTCAAAATCCCAATGGCTTTTATAACCTGTTTTTTTTCCAACAAGTTAGGCATCACTTCAATTATATTATTGAATGCCTTAACAAATAATGGTAGCTATTTTCCTATTTTGCCAGTATGTAATATTTTCACAAACAAAACTAAAATAGCTAAGATTTTTAAAAGCAGGGTGATTATTTTCTAACAATATCTTATAGACTAGTTTGTTTGTTAGAATACTTCTCCTAACACCCAGTGGCAGGACTGCAGCTTCAGCTTGTACGGCTATCACTGGTGTACTACAAAAGGAACCCAAGGCTAACCTTATCGCCTGATTTTAAATTAAATTCAATTTACCCAAATCATTTTTTGAGACATGGCCGTAGATTGCACAGCAGTAATCCAGCTTAGATCTTATTAAGCTTTTGTAAATTTGTATGGCAAAATGTGGGTTACAACCTTTACTCCCACAAGTGATTGATTTGATAATATTGAGATCTTTAGTACATCTACTTCCAGGTTATTGATGTGTGTCTTAAATGTTAGCTTATTATCTAGTATTACCCCTAAAATCTTTATATTATCTTTGAGAGAGAGTACCTGTCCACTGATTGACAACGGATTCATGTTTACTTGTCGTTTTCTTGAAAAGATAATTGTATTGCATTTGGTTTCATTTAGCTGTAGCTGGAGAATATCAAATGTTGTTATGAGATTGTTTAGTGCTCCCTGTAATTTATGACTTAATACATTAAGATTTTTGTCAGAATGATATACTACAATATCATCTGCATATTGCAAGGATTTAATTTGCAAAGGCAAAGTTAAATTTATTTGTGATATGTAAATAGCGAATAATAATGGTGATAACACGCTTCCTTGCGGAATACCTCTTGTTGTGGTTCTTGTTATAGATATTTGCCTATTTGACACAGTACGGTGCCTATTGGTGAGCCACCTGTGAAGGTAAATAATAAATTTACTGGGAATTTTAAGATTAACCATTTTTTTTGCAAAGTTCAGGAATATACACATTATCATAAGCACCTGTAATATTGAGTCCTGTTCAGACAGTCCAAGACTGGAATTATCCAAATTAGAAGGGAAAGACATATTATGACCTTTGTTTACCAGTTATCAAGAAACAGAAACTTAAAATCAATTTGACTATGCAAATAACTTGGACAATTATTAGTGTTTTTATTGCAGTAAAATCAGAGACAAACTTCATCCATGATGATTTTTTCAATGATTCTGTCTCAATGGCCTTCCGTATCTCGTCAATTTCCTTGTCAACAGAACCATTCCTTAATTTACTCAAAGATTTCTTTGCTTCTTCTGTTCGTCCTTTCAATATAAGAAAATAGGGTGATTCTGTTGTCAAGAGAAAAGAGAAAAAAAGTACAAGTGAAAATCCAGCAGTTATGTAAATTAAATTAAAGTGTTGAAGCTCAAAAAGGAGCCAAAGATGTATTCAATAAGGATTCCTACATACCACATAAACACGGGAATGCTGCTAAGAGCCCCTCGGTATTGGTGGTTGGCAATTTCGCTGATGTACATTGGCAGAATGGTACAAACTGCTCCCAAGGTAATACCTTGGACGATACGAATTCCGGGCAGGACCCAGATGGAATGTGTAAATGTAATTAATATCCAAGAAAGGAAATTGATAGGTGCCATGAGCAATAGACAGTGCTTTCTTCCGTACATATTTGCTGCTAATGCTGCTGGGAAGCATGAGATCAGTTGGCCAAAGTTGATGATTGATACCATCCTAGAGCTGTCATCCAGAGTCATAGGGATGGGGCTGTTGCTTGAGAGAAGATGATCCAATGAGGCAGAAGTCCAGCCGTAGGATGTTCCAACCATAATCGTTGCCAGCCTTGCTAATAATAAAGAAAGCTGTTAGAGGAAATATAATGGTAGTAGCTTGAGGAGTAGGTACAATTTGATATTTAAGTAGTGATGGGTGAATCCAACATTTTGGATATCAAATCTGATTCTCAATCTTAAAAAATCAATCTTTGATTCTCAAATTTTGAATCCTAATAGCTTTTTTAATCCAAATATTACATAAATTCACTGTCATCCAATTTATGCCACTCTTAAACCTTTGGAGACTATCTGATGGTATAAATTGTAATAAGAGAATACCACTCTGTTGAAAAGGGATTTGCAGAGATTCAAAGAAACAGCTATACTTTAAGAACAAAGTAACGTCCTTTAATTTCTGCTTTAATTCGATGAAGTATAATATGGTAATATGATACATTATTACATGGGCTTCCAGAATGTATGCCTTTAATCTGTAAAAAGTAAGGCATATATTTGTGTCACTTATTGAACATATTTTATACTTGAAATATTTGAACAAAATGTAAACCATCCCTAGTCATAATAAAAATATTAAAATAGAAACAACATATTTTTTACAACTACAAAAATTGTGAAGTGAAGAAAAATTAGCTGCTGACACCTGCACATACATGCAACAATGCAAAAATAATCATACCAAATCCTAACTGAAACCAAAATATTACTTACAAACGTTTGATATTTACTTGTGTTACATATTTATGGTTTTGAAAATTCAAAGTACGTCAAACACTGTTGAAGATAGGTGGATTCAAGATTCGGGATTAGCCTTCGACACATCACTATAAATAAAAATGTTCATGGGTTAGGAAGAAAATGGTGAAAATAAACGTAGGAAACACAATTGAAGTGGTTTCACTAAATAAAGTGGTAGACAGTATTGTAAGATGTCTAAATTAATTGATTTATTCAACATATTTCTTATGACAAGACCCTTTCAAATCATTTTAATCATAATGAACTCTAAACAAAGAATAATTTTTTGCAGTACTGCTGCAAGAAGTACAATTTCATTAAAGATCTTTATTTTGAAATTTGGATATAAAAATTAATGTTATTAATTTTAAGATCATAATCAATATCATAGTAAAAAGTATTTGTTATAGTGATCAAAACACATATAACTTTTATTTTACACAGGTATTAAATAACACATATGTTTTTTATATGTTTGTGTATATGTTTTTTTACAACATATTGCACTTTGTTCATGTTAATCTACCCAAGAAATTATCTACTGTAGGAATAAAAATTATGGATACAAAAGCCTGTAGCACAATAAAAAAATAATGAAAAGGGCTATAATAAAGTTTAATGAAAATGTAGCCTTTTGGTAATTTTGCCTGTGCACTTGCAAAAATTAGAATTTTGAAACAATACTACAGTTTTTTTATTATGTTAGAATTAAAAAAGTATTGATTTTGTGATAATTTTTGGGCAAGCCCCATTTCAAAAATTCAAATCTCAAAAACTTGTAATCCAATTGAACTCTTTTTATATACGAAATTTATTTAAAATTAACATTTAAATTACATAAAATCTACCAGCATTTTTATTTGTTGTGTGTTGTCTTTTATTGACTGTAATGATTGGACGGTTGATAAAATTCAGAATTGATTGCATTACTATACTACAAGTTAGTTGAACAGGTTTATAAATATAACAAAAGTAATACTTTTTTCAGCTGAATATGCATAAAAGTCTAACAGATTGTGATCTTCCCACAACCATAATAAGCTGTTATATAGCATGTTGTTTACAGACTGCACAATGAACTCATAAGTTAAACATCTTTCCACTCGCTCAAGTTTTGTTGCTTTGCAAATTCTGCAATTTATTATAATAATAAACTGTTCAACTTGCCAATCAAAAGAAGTGTTATGATTGCTTATTCAAAACAAAAATATCCAGAATCTATTACTTTACCAATACAATAAAGCGCCAATAATGTGGATTAATTGATATTTTTCAAATTTCAGATATTCTAAATAAACACATAGCAAGGCTAGTGGACATCTTCAATATAAAAAACTATTTTTTGCTTATTAATATAGCCCTAAACTGTATTTAAAAGCAATAATTATTCATCTGGAGTCACATTTTGTAGAAAATTTGTTGAATATTAAAAACTATAGTTTGAAAATAGTGATAATGTTTGGAGAAAATAACCATATCTCTTTATCAAAATATTAACTATATAACAACTGTGAATGTATCGGTGTTATAAAGTCTAGACGATAAAAAATGTTATTAGTATAGTTAATTAATTAAAATTGGAATTTCTAATTCAAGAAACAGAAATTATATTAAATTACATTTCAAAAAGACTTTGAAATGTAATTTAATATAATTGCTACTATGGTAGCAAATGTGTTATATCCAAGTACTACTCTACCTGTAGTATAGTGGTAACACTTTGGCTGTCAAGCAGAGCAGTGTATGATATTACGCATCACTACTGCGTCCCTACGGTAGCAAATGATAAAACTATATACTATGAAACCCTCTGTAGGCTTATATTGTAGGCACACTCTTGAAGTAATATGAAAAGTAGTCCCGAGAGGATAAGATACCTTGGTCAGTGGGGTTTTTAGTGGGCGAGAGTCACACTCATTAGTGAATTTTGCTGATGATGCCCAAGTATTTTCTCCATCAATAAGAAAATCTCTTCTGTAGCAAATGGGTTGGTGTATTCACACTTTGTTTTCCAACCCATGTCATTGCTGCTGTAAATGCTTTAGAATGTTTAGTCCGTCCTCCTTCTTGAATATTTCTTTCATTTACAGCCTCATCCAATTTGAATATTACTTCATTGTCCCTTCCACCATTACCCAACTCATAATTTGCTGTCAACTTAAATCTGTAATGCTCAGTGTACAGCTAAACTAATACAGTAATGTATTTACTTTGTGTGAATTTGTTCACCAAAATCGATTCCTGAATTATTGTTATTACTCTCTACTTATTGTTATTAGTTGATACCTCTTGAAAAATATACTAGTCATTTGATGATCAAGCAATTGCCATCAGTAACATTCTTTCACTACTACCAATGTATTTTGTGCTAAGCACATAATATAAGAGATACAACATTTTAGTGATAAGAGTATCAGCCCAAACCTCATATCCATAGAGTACGATGGAGTCAGTAATCGACGTCAAGAGTTTCCTTCACCCTGCAGTCGGGCCCCCGATATTTGCCATAAGTCTGGTCAACGCTACTGATATCTTGGTAACTTTTTCTAATAAGTACTGGATATGCTCCTGAAATGATTCCTTTGGTATTCAGGTACACACAAAGCTACTTCACTGCAGGCGTTGTACGTATTTAAACTTTTCCAACTTGGAGTTGGATGGTTGTAGGAATTCTTTTCCCTATGAGCAGAACCAACTCACACGGAGTTCTTCTTTTCAGTCGCTAGTGTTAACCCATGTTCTCGTAGCCATGAGCTCACGCATCGCATTACCGTGTTCAGCACTAACTGTGCTCTTCTGTGCTATGAGCAATAATGACTGCAGCAATCTCATTTGTATATCCCACCAGGAATGCCTCCGGAGGCATCTGCAAACGCAAAATTCCATAGATGGAACCCTGAGCAGCCCTGTTTGTGGCCTCCCACCTGCGTTTGTCATCTGATGTCATAAAGACCAGCTGCAGATCTGTCAGGTAGTTTTACACCATCCTGAGCAGATACTATGGGATCCTGAAATGGTTCTCAAATGCCTCCAGCATGTCAATCCATCTTGCCGAATTAAAAGTATTCTTGATGTCCAAAGTGGCCAACAGTACTACCACACTGGATGTGTAAAACAACATAGCATGAAGGCATATTATAATAGTGGAACAATCACTCTTAACTTTGCACAGCTCAGACATCTTCTCCTATTCACAGCCTCTTTCAAATCCTCCAAAAAGTAGTTTTCTTTGTCATTTACTATTCCAAGGAATGCATTCCTTTCAAACCTGGATTTGTGCAATTCTACAATTAAATTTATTGGAATGGACCAAATACATTTATTTTGTATAACTACTTGAATGGATACCAAATTGATTTAATTGCAGAATGTTCATGTCAACATGATTATTGTCAGGCGATGATGGTGGTTGTGTTCTGTACAAAGTTTAACATTTGTTCTCTTTCTGAAAAAGATCTATCAGTCTTCAAATCAATATTGAAATCTCCTATCAAAATAACATTATCACAAGAGGGTAACAAATTTCCTACTAATTGATAAAATTCACACATATAACCTGCTTTAGGTGGCTGGTACATAACACACAATAACAAACTCCAATTACAACACAATTCAATTAGTATTCTTTACATCTTTCATACCACTTATCATTATCCCAAAAATTGTGATACAAAATCTTTTAAAAAATAGATATTTAGATGTGACCTATAAACCAAGCTTTTTGCATAGAAAAACTTTAGATAAGATCTATAAAAACAACTGTTGCTTCCATCCGGACTATACTGTGGTTCTTTTTATTGAAAAATTTATATAATCTAGAATTTGTTTTCATCACCAATGTATATAATTAAAAAATGAATTAATGAGAAATAGCTGCTTTAGAAAGATATTAGTGGAATCTTTTGCAGAAATCAAATTTTTGTTACCGTATTGTAGTGTTACTATACTATAAATCTTTTTTGACTCTGTGACGAGATAATTTTCAGATAAGAAACAGCAGCAGCATTTCTGGTACCCAACTAAGTGTCATGTGAATGTATGTATGTCTGTATTAACCTCTGCCTGCCCGTCTGCTCTGTGTGTGTTAGCGGTACAGAGAACAACCATGGGGCCCCTGGCCCTACTCCCCCTCCACCCCACATCGAGATAGATGTGGAAGCAGATGACGTTAGAGATGACCTGAAGCCCCTTCTCTTCGAATGTCGGTAAGTTAACGTATGTTGTTGATTCACAGTGTTGCGATGTAGCTTTATGGTAACAGGTTAGTATGAGGTAACAATTGACTAGGCATTGGTAACTACGCTATATAACTATCGAACTGGCAGTTGGCATTATAATATCAATCCCACTTGCATTTACATACTTCAACACTATCACCATGATTCATATAGCATGAATTCACAATGCTTTGCTAATTTCAGTAATAGCTTTGTTTTTTCCCAGCTGATTATCACGTGATTTTCAATCATTAGGAATCGTTTGTTATTGAAAATTAAACATTTTCCATCACCACTGGCTTGAACATCATTGTTTTAATTCGATGTAATAATGTTGCCAAATTTATTTTGGTGACAAAATAAGTGGTTTAGTGATACAAAAGTTTGTATTATAAAACAAATACCAAGTATTAAAGAAAGGTTCTTATCAGTGATTTTGAGACTTAATTGTAAATTTCTTAACCCTAGAACTCAGTGCCCTCCGAAGGGGGGGTGGCGAACGGGGCAGTCGCCCCGGGCGCTGCGGCCAAGGGGGCGCCGCGCCGCGGCTAGGAGGTGCCTTACTCATAGTCAATATTAAATTTGTAAAACAAAATTTCAACGATATTCTACTATATACATACAAACCCCCAATCCGGTGCCTTAATATTTGTTAAAAAGAACTTGGTTTGAACCATATACTTAAAAATACTGTTTATTTTTAGTAAGTTAAGTTTGGCAACACCGCGCGGCAAAAACAACAGACCATTTGGCAACACCGCACTCGCAACTCCAACTGTCACTGTCATTGCGTCTACACCGTATAGGTTAGGTTGCTAACTACTCTCGTGTGTTTAGTGTTTGTAGAGACTTAGAGCTGTGAAATTAAGCGAATGTGTACGTGAGAGGTGAGCTTCGTATTGTATTAGTGGTCGCTGATTAGTACTTACATATACAAAAGCTACAGACATGTGGTAGTTAAATATGTTGGTTGTCATATGTATTGGTAATAATTATGTAAATGTTGTTTCGACCAAGGTACTATGTGCACTCTAGCTTGCATGTCGTAGCGTAGGCATAAAAACTACGCAACATGTAGACCAACAGATTTAAACATTATTTTTTAATTTCATTTTAAGTAAACAAGCATAATTTTTTAAAGAAGTTTCATTTTATTTCAGATTATTTTATTAAAATGTCTAAAAAACTATCAGGTGCTCAGAGACGAAAATTAACAAAAGAGAGTGAATTAGCTCACAGTGCTCTTTTAAGTAAAGTACCCAAGTTGACAAAATTCTTCACAATAGCTGAGGGCACTACCCAACAACCTACTTCATCTTTACTCGCTACTTCAAATACCCAGGACTTCGACCATGAATGTGAACAAGACCTAATTTTAACTGAGGTAGAGGAGACTGCTGAAATACTGAAGGAGAAAACCAGTGACAAGCTTAAGAAGGGAACTGTTGAAATGTTAAACTACCAAAATAAAAATTGTTCAAATGACCCGTCAACTTGGCCTGAAAATTTAACTGACAGAGAGAGAGATTAAATCATAACAAGGGGTGCTCCGTCATTTAAAAAAAAGTAATGATGACTATGAAACCTGATGAGTCATGTATAGAGGCAGAAACTGCAAAGCCTATACCAGTCTTCAAATGGGGTTTACAGTTTAGTAATGGTCCTGGCCAGAGCATTGGTGCATTTTTGCAGCGGGTTGAGGAACTTCGTCATGCTCGCGGAGTTTCTGAAGCTCAACTTTTTAGGTCAGCAGTTGATTTATTTACCGGCAATGCTTTAATTTGGTATCGGTCGACCGTGGGCAGAGTCAATTCCTGGGAGCAATTATGTACGGAGATGAAACTTGTTTTTCAGACGCCGGATTATGACGATATGTTGCTGCAGGAGATTATGAACAGAACTCAAGGCGATCAAGAGCATATTGATCTTTTCATTGCTTCTATGGAGGGTCTTTATGGTCGTTTGTCAAATCCAATTCCGGAACCCATCAGGCTTCGTCAGATTCTTAAGAATCTAAATCATTATTTGCAGGACAAACTCTGTATGTTTGTGATCTCTTCTATTGATGAACTCCGACAAATGGGACGTAAGGCTGAGCTGGGAAGATTGAGAACTACAAATAGCAGGCCTCCTCCTAGGCCAGGCACCGTCTTAGAACCTGATCTAGCCTACTCTCGCACTGATAATCGCAAGAATTCCTCAAATCATCAAGTTCATGCACTTAATAAACCTACGAGTTTTGCCCCAAGGAAGTCCAAATGTTGGAATTGTGGTGAGGAAGGCCACATGCACAGTAATTGTCCTAAAGAGAGGAAACTTTTCTGCTATGGCTGTGGGCATGCTGGTTATCGCAAAACAACCTGTCCTAAGTGTAGTTCAAAAAACGGGGTACGAAGGGAGCCTCCTCGGGCATCTTAGGAGTACCTCCCTTATCTTATTTACCGTCAACCAATAAGTTGTCCAATTGTGATTTGGCTTCATTGCCTAAAGGTATAAATTTTCTGATTGAAACTTCCGCTAATGATCCTCGACCTTATCTACCAATTCGAATTTTTGGATTTAGTTGCAAAGCATTGTTAGATTCTGGAGCTTCAAATACAGTGATCGGAAGAGACCTGATGTGGATTTTTGATAAGTTCCCGGCAAAAGTTTGGCCATTGTCCAAGCAATTTGTAGAAACTGCTAACCACCAGAAACATAAGATTATTGGAAGAGCCAACATTCCTATTACTCTCGCTCATAAAACAAAACATTTATCTGTCGTTGTTGTACCTTCTCTATCTCAAACAATTATTTTGGGGATAGATTTTTGGAATGCTATGCATATTGTTATGGACGCCTATGAGAAGTCCTGGGAATTTTCTGAGAACCCACCAACACGAGGCCAGATATGTGCAATTGGTCTACAAGACTACCGTATTGACTACGTCACAAAGGGAAGACTTAAATAATCTTTTGGAGAAGTACTTTTGCAATCAAGGAGAGAAATTAGGAAGAACCCATTTAGTGCAGCATAAAATTGACACTGGAGATGCTTCTCCCATCAAGCAACGCTACTATCCCATGTCTCCCGCTAGATTGCAGCTTGTGTATGCCGAACTTGATAAAATGATTGAACAGGGCGTTGTAGAACCTTCAAGAAGTGCTTGGTCCTCCCCAATCATACTTGTGGACAAACCTGATGGTGGCCAAAGGTTTTGCGTCGATTTCCGGAAAGTCAACTCAGTCACTTGCAGAGATGCTTACCCCTTACCTCATGTCACTTCGATTTTGGATCGCTTAAGGGATGCCCAATACTTGTCTGCGTTGGATATCAAAAGCGCTTACTGGCAGATTCCCCTTGAAGCTTCAAGTAAAGAGAAAACTGCCTTTACAATCCAAGGAAGAGGTCTTTTCCACTTTAATGTTCTCCCATTTGGACTCCACAATGCACCAGCCACCTGGCAACGGTTGGTTGATAATATATTAGGGATGGACTTGGAACCTTTTGTCTTTATCTACCTTGATGACGTAATAATAGTCACACAGACCTTTGAGAAACATCTTGAAATTCTGGAAGAAGTCTTCAAGTGGCTAGCAACAGCTAATCTAACCTTAAATCAAGACAAGTGCCGATTTTGCCAACCCGAACTTCGTTGTTTGGGCTATATTGTCGATGCTAATGGCCTAAGAGTTGACCCTGAAAAGGTGAAAGCCATTTTGGAAATTCCTACCCCTCGCTCAGTGAAGGAAGTCCGTGCATTCTGCGGTACTGCAAGTTGGTATCGGAGGTTTATCCCAAATTTTGCCTCTCGTCTTTATCCTCTTACTTCAATGCTGAGGAAACATAACAACTTTAAGTGGACCATTGAAGCCCAGGATGCTTTTGAAGATATAAAGGGTAACCTTGTAAAATCTCCAATCCTTTCTTGCCCAGACTTTGGGAAGGAATTTACCATTTCTTGTGACGCTTCGGCTGTTGGTGTTGGAGCGGTACTCTCCCAAATGTCAGAGGAAGGAGAAAATGTGATTGCCTATGAGTCGGACGTTGAGCAAAACTGAGCAAAAGTTTTCTGCTACAGAGCGGGAGTGTTTAGCCGTCATTTGGTCAATTGAAAAGTTCCGCCCTTATATAGAAGGAGTTCACTTTGTTGTTGTAACTGACCATCACAGTTTGTTATGGCTTCATAATTTAAAAGATCCTCAAAGAAGATTGGCACGGTGGGCATTACGTCTTCAACCTTTTAACTTCACTTTGCTGCATCGCAAAGGTAAAGAACACGTCGTTCCGGATCATTTATCTAGGAACCCATTAGAATCTGTACCTGCAGAATTTATCGTTGATTCCCTCACTAACTGTTTTCCGATTGGGGACAAGTGGTATCTGAAGATGATCGACTCAGTAAAAGAAAAGCCTGACCTTTACTCTTCATGGAAAGTTGTCGATAATCAGCTCTGGAAGTGTGTCCCTTCATCTACTTCGGTTGGTGATGAGCAAGAAGATTGGAAGCTAGTTGTACCCAAGGATCAGCGTGGGGAACTCTTCAAACAATTTCATGACGCCCCTACATCTGGACACTTGGGCACGTATAAAACCTACCACAGACTTTTACAGAAG
The DNA here is from genome assembly GCF_021130785.1 of Homalodisca vitripennis. Classification (NCBI taxonomy): domain Eukaryota; kingdom Metazoa; phylum Arthropoda; class Insecta; order Hemiptera; family Cicadellidae; genus Homalodisca; species Homalodisca vitripennis. Next base: position 171,081 of record NW_025777317.1, on the reverse strand, counting down.
TACTATTGGCCTAAGATGAGGAAGGACACCGCAACATATGTCTCTCGCTGTAGGGTGTGTCAGCAAGCTAAGTCTGCTACCTTAAAGCCAGCAGGACTTATGGGGTCTCAGAGAGTAGTGGACCGACCGTGGCAGACAATAAGTCTGGATCTGATGGGACCTTTTGTAAGGTCTTCAAGGGGTTACAAATATCTTCTGGTGGTTGTTGACTACTTCAGTAAGTATTCTTTGCTTTTTAAATTGAGAGCAGCAACTGCAAAATTAGTGGCAAAGCACGTGGAAGAAGATGTGTTCTTGGTATATGGTGTCCCTAACTCTGTCATCTGTGACAATGGGTCTGAGTTTATTGGACAACAATTTAGAGATTTGCTCAAGGAATACAAAGTGAAGACTATCTACACTCCTAGTCATCATCCTCAAGCAAACCCAACGGAGCGGGTGAACCGAACTATAGGGAACATGTTGAGATCTTATGTTGGAGATAATCACCGCAATTGGGATATTAAGTTACCTCAGATTGGCTGTGCCTTGCGAACAGCAGTACATGAGACCACTGGTCATTCTCCAGCCTTTCTTGTATTCGGACATGAGATCAACTTATCGGGTGAGGGATCTGGGAATCTTGGTGAAGAAGATTTGCCTCAGCTTTCCGATGCAGGTGATACCTCCAGAAACTGACGCGCTTGAATGAAGTTTTTAAGGAGATCAAAGAAAGGATGAAGAAGGCACATGAGAATAATGCTCAACGATACAACCTGCGGAGGAGAGAGCAGCAGTTTAAAGAAGGTCAAGTTGTATGGAAGAGGAACTTCACCCAAGCGGATGCAGTCAACTACAAGTCATCCAAACTCTTTCCAAAATTTGTTGGGCCTTACCGAATTAAGAAGAAAATATCTCCAGTGACCTATCAGCTCCAATCAGAAGATGGGCAATTCATGGGCACCTGGCATACCTCGGACTTAAAACCTTATCTTCAGTAACGGATGAAAATTTGGGAAATTTTCTCATGAGAGAGGGGTGGTGTAACATTTTCTTTTTTATGAACCTTAAATTTTGTAACAGAGAGTAAGAGTTAGATTTTATTAACTTTGTCAGACAGGTCTGATCAACCTGGAAAATCCATATCAGCTGGCTATTAAACAAGCTTCAGCTCCAGCTGGCCAAACAACAATTGACTACTACTTCCTGTTGGACTTTGTTACTTACTGACAGGCTTCACGAGGCTTAACCTCTCTCTCTCTCATGGCGATAGTTTGAAGATTGTTCAGTTGGAAATTGAGCCTCCACGAGGTTATCTATAATGTCTTTAACTACATTGCTCCCTTCCTGGCCCATTACTGGATTGTTGCCAAGGTGAGGTATTTTAATATTCTTTTCAGTCAAATAATGTGTGCTACCAAGAAATTATAAATACTTTTGAATCCAGATACTTGGAATTAATTTTTCTTTTCTCAACCAACCAGAGTAAATATACGAGATTAGTGAAATTAAGAAGCAGAAATTACTTGAGCCTTTATTAATTTGTAAGTTGTACTCATAAATATAAATCCTTTCAGATTTTAAATATTATCATAGTGTTTTAATGGTTCATATTTTCTTAGATCCAAACATATTATGTTGTTACAATGGTTAGAACTTTTATTTTAAATAATGCATTTGAAATAACAACAAAATGTACTTTAGGTAATAAATAGTGTTGTGTGGCCTATAAGTTAAACATTATCTGTTAGTCTGTTTTATTTTTGTTGTTGTTTGTAAATTCAGGATAATAAATGTTGGTAATTTATGCTACGTGCTTTGTCAAAATGTAAGTAAGAAAAGGCATTTGTAGAATAGGAAACAAATATGAAAAGATGTTTTCAAGTGAATTCTTTTTAAAGCTTATTTTAGTTAATAATTTATTGTTGGAATTTAATTAACTACTCGTATATTTCATTCTATTGACTACTGTAGATTGAGTAATTGATTAATAGTTAATAGTTGGTTAAATTTACATTACAAACCGATTATATATCTCTCAAAATACTTCATGATAAGATTATTTCACGGAATGTTTAGGTTTCATTGTTATTATTGTTAACATAAAATTTTACGTGCTATTCTGAAACAACTATTATACATCTTTTAGTGTCAAATATTTTTGTAGATTCTATTGTCTGAATTGTGCTCAGGGATTTGTTCGGGAGCGGTTTGTGTGCCTCCACATAGGTCTGTGTACCACTACCCACCCAGAACCCGTGCCGTACCTGCTACTGTGCCTTCCCCCCTGACCGTGAGCCCTTACGGAGGCGTATGGTTGTGATCTACGTACTGATAAGTAGAACTTTTATTGTTATACAGACCAATTGACGGATTACCTCAAAATAATGAGGATTAAACTGGTACCAGTAATTTATAGGCCTAGGCTAACTAACTTGCCTCCAGTGAAATTGACTTTACCTCGGACTTGGTGAAATTTATGAAATATTTTCACTATTCAAAGGACATTGCCTGTGCTCTACATCACTGCAGTAACCTACAAGAACTTCAGCGCATCGCGTAGTTGAATAATTACTTATAAATATATTGTTGTATTAGGTAAATACTGATGTTTAATGTGCTTTGTGTAAATATATGTCTAGTTTATGTAAGTATTGTTTGATTGATATCTATGGGTAAAATACCAGAAGTACTAGTGGCCGGCCAAGGTAATGTTGTTTAGTGTATATTTACTGGTGTTTAGGGTATATTGTGTTGTTAAATCTAAGGGTTACCTGTACCCTCAGACTGTTGAGATCCAAATACAGAAATGGTAATCAAACCTTTTTCCATTATATGAAATGTAAAATTACGTAATTTTAGTAAATATTTCATTTGATAAATGTTTCTTGTACAATAAAAAAAGGCTCTTTTCAACTCGTTTGGGTTTTCTTTATCAGCCTGCGTAATTTATCATGTCTGGCAAAATGAGTATTAAGTGATTAGATTTAAGCCAAACAACAGGCTCTTAGAATTTTTCTAAACTTAATGATAACATTGAATGAGTTTAGCTTTCTTACATGTATTTCCTTTTCTTAGATTTACCTTGTATTTAACTCACTCTTACTTTGGTTGGTTACAAGGTCATTAATTTTACAACATCATCCAGTAACGGGTCTTTTCCTTGTTCTGACTCCGTTCTCCTACCACACTACTACTGGAAACAAGGTGGCGCCCTCGGATAGTACCGTTAACAGTTAACTCTACTACGCCGCAAGGGCGGATCCAGGATTTTTGTGAGGGGGGGGGGCGGTCTGAGATTTTGGGAGATTTTTTACACATATGATTCATGTTGGTAGTCAAAGCTCTGTAATTTGACATATAATGTTATTATTGTATACTAATGAAAAAAAGGGCCTAAAGTGATAAATGAAAAACAATGTAATATTTCTAATAAACTGTATATAATCTGACAAAAGTTGTAAAAATACAAAATTTTATCTTTAAAGTACAAAATCGAGTCTTCTGTTTTTTTGGCTTGCAAATCTGTTAATGACTTTTTCAGGGGCATACTTCGATGTCCCTGTGCACGTTTAGCAGAGCGAGTCCAGTCAACCTATCCTCTGCCATCCTTGTTCTGATCCATGACTTCAATTTTCTCAGAGTGAAAAAGATCGTTCTGCCGTTGCTGTTGGAAAAAAACAATAAGTTCTAACAGATTGGCAAAAAAGGTCAAATGTTTCATACCAATGAAAAAAATACTTTTTACTAACAACCACACGATTTAAGAAAAATACTATTAGTTTTACTGGTTTTAGAAAATTATCTGCTAATAAATAATTTTGAAAAAAATAGTATAAACAAAAATTACTTACCTATTGAAATTGGAAGAGTAAGCAGAATTAGTACCAAAGCCCTTAGAAGAGGGTAGCTGTTTTCATTTAATGCTTCAAAACATTTCATTGCTTTTAGTTATAGTCTTAAATTCATTATTAATTAGGAATGTTCTTGAGGGGAGCATACTTCGTTCATAAGTTTCAGTAGCATCGTGTTTTTGTTCAATGACACTAAACTGCAATACTTCATACATATGGGCTCAAAAACTAGATTTCTTATCCACTATTTTGTCCAAGTTTGTCGGAACGGTTAGGTTCAGCATATAACACTCCAGTGAATCGCTTGAAAAATCTATCTGTCATATCTGCAATAATGTTATCCAGGATTGTTACGTATGTATGCGGATTTTTTCCAATGTTGTATTGTACATTCCCGACTGTCACTGGACGTTGAGGGGTAGTTTGGTCTATTTACTTGCTGTCCCACAATTCTTGGAATACGAACTTCTATGCCCATAGACTCCATAGTCTTTTCAGCAGTATTGAAAATCAGAGAAAAGAACTTGATCAGGATTTTGCCTTTTATTCTGAAGTACTTTTATTGTGTGCATTACTTTGTCTCTTGCTGAACACAAGTCTATGGTTTCTGACTGAAGATATTTACTAAGAACACAGGTTGCATCCGTTATATCACTAAGACAATGCATAGTTATTATAAACTCGCAAGTGGAGATAGAGCACAATAAGCAATTTGCTTTGCTTGCTGTTGAGCTATCATTCCACTTTGAGACAATTTTAAGTGCCTCGGCTATTTTTTTTAGGTCTTCTGTAAACTCAAAAATTGATTCATGCCGTTCTACCCCAACGGGTCTCACAATATCCTCTCATTTGATGTCCCAGTACTTTTTTCAAAATAGAGTTCCGTTTGGCCGAGGAGGTGAAAAATCTAGAAATCTCTTTTACTAGTTGCCTACTGCATTTCTCACGCTTTGGACTTTATTGCACTTTGAAATAGCCAAATTCAATGCATGATTACTGCAGCCACATAAGGTGCTGTTTATGGCAATTTTTTTTTAATTTCTGTCACTGCTCCTCGCATGTCAGACATATTGACAGAGCATCCATCACAACCGATCCCTACACAAGTTATTCATGTTCAAACCAAGCTGTTGCATGAATTTCAGCACAGACTGTCCTAAAACCTCCCCCGTGATAACAGGTTCAACTTCTTGATCAGATAGTTCGTACCCGTACCGTGGAGATCAACAAAACCTACAGTCTTCTCTTATAGCATTGTTATACAGGTAACGTAAACTAAGGCTTAGCTGAGAAGTATGAGGGACGCATCTGTTGATTCGTCAAATATTATGCTATAATATTTAGCTTCTGATACTCGTTGAGTTATCACTTCCAAAATTTTCATCAGAACAACATTTTATAAGGCAGTTAGCTGTTGTCTTGCTGATGTAAAGTGGCGTTTGCTCCTGCAGACTTCAAAATGATCTTCAAGCTGAACATCCCCGCTATCTATTCTAAATCGCAAAAGTGCCCTGAAATTGCCGTCATTTTGTACTGGATCATCTCCAACTTCAATCAAACTGCCATCATCCCTATGACCTCTAAGGGGTATGTTCTACCTACCATGCAACAAAATAGTTTTAATTATTGGCACAAGCCTTGCACGATTCTGCATGGTTTGGGCCTTCCTATTTTCGTTTAACAAATTAAGAATTTCTCCCTCAGGGTTTTCAAAAAACAGATATAAAATGTTTGGCGTCAATTTCGCATCTTTGTGTTATTGTGTCGCTGCGTGACTTTCTAAATCTCCGTCCTTGCCTGAGAGTTTAGCATATTTCTGTAGAGGTTCAGTAACTAATTTCTTTAAAGAAACTGTATGCTGTCCTCCAACTAACTTTTGATGGCATAGTACTGCACAAAATTTACAAAAATAGCCCTTGCTTAGCTTCTGAAAAAACTAACCATGGATTACTTTTCAAAATGGCCAATATTAGCTTTTCTTTGTTCTTCCCGTCCTCGTTTTACATGAGAGGATGTAGGAAACTTAAAGTCCTTTTTAGGCTTCCAATGATTAGTAAAAATACTATACTTAGTATGGTCACTCATCTTAGAGATGTTGTTAAATGTGAGACCGATGTCGAAAGAGCACATGTTTTTCGGAGATACTAACTTGTGAATTGGAGGATGATGGCGCCGATTGTGGTGGCAGCGGCACGTCTGTAACCTCATGCTGGGTGGAAAACCTCAACATTTGAAGAAGGAACTTTCACTGTCTAACTTTGGTCTTTTAACAAGATAACGATCCATATTGCACAAAAATCTGTTAAACACTCAAAAAAGCTATTAAACACAAGCGAACGGGTACTTCACGATATTCACGAACGTACGCACTGAATCAACTGAGTGGCGCCGTAGTAGGCGGTGTGTGTGTAGGCCTATCGTTGGGGCGGGCGGACTAGGACGACTCATGCGCACGCACCGCTCCCCCACCCCTTCCGGTGATCATACGCACTGTTACCACCTCCCCTCTACTCATACACGAAATTAAATCTACAATCTTAAGTACAAAATGTATGTTTGAAACACCGACAGTACCAATTACGAATAGTGTGGCCGATGAAAAGCACCCTTTACTAACGAACAATATAGTATTACTTTAAGCTTAAATCTTTTTTTAAAACAAACAAAAATTTGAATTTGTGACTACCGAGGGGGGGCGGGGCGCGCGCCCCTCGCGCCCCCCCCTCTGGATCCGCCCTTGCTACGCCGTTAACTTGTGAAAACCACACCTCCCCTTCCCACCCCCCTAGACTGAGCAAACTGGGACCGCTACAAGGTACCTACCGCAGTCAATGTGTTAATCTACTGTACAATCACTATCTAGCTGTAATACATGTAGTTAAAACCTTCACTGCTAATGTATACTGAGAAAGACCACCTACCATTAATTCTCCCTTTCCACCGTAAGGTACCTACCGCAGTCAATGTGTTAATCTACTGTACAATCACTATCTAGCTATAATACATGTAGTTAAAACCTTCACTGCTAATGTATACTCAGAAAGACCACCTACCATTAATTCTCCCTCTCCATCGTAAGGTACCTACCGCAGTCAATGTGTTAATCTACTGTACAATCACTATCTAGCTATAATACAGTAGTTAACACATTCATTGGTGATGTATACTGAGTGAAATCGGTTACTCTTACTCTTCTCTCTGCACTGTGTGGCCTAAGAATTATCTGTAAAGTTTTATTGTTCTAGGACTTGGCTTTTTTGGTTCATTCTTAAATAATGTCATTTTTAATGAAAGTGTAAAACTAGCTGTACATGTCTGCTTTGCTGGCTGCAAATGAATTTTAATATTAGCTTTTTTGCTTTTATACAGCAAAAAAAACAGGTTACCTGCCATGTTTAAAAAAAACAAAAGAAAGGAAAACAGGTATCAAGAAACCTTAATGCGTGTTGTACAGAGTGTCCCACTAAGAGGTTTAAACATTTTTGTATATATTATTATTATTATATAATGGAACACAGTACCTATGAACTGACATGTCCATAGTTTATAATTTATATTTAAAATGCCACAGATATTTTATTTCCACAGTTTTATATTAAATATGTTTTGAGATTAAATGTGGGTATGTCTGTAATTAACCACCTAAAAAACTTATTCTGTTAATTTTGTGCATTTTATCAAAACAAAATTATTAAACAAACAATACCTGGAAAGGAACTTGCCCTGGATGCACATACATATGTGTTTATGTGACCATATTATTATCTATTTTAAAATGTATGTAGGAACTTTGCGTTTTAAGTACTGTTTAAGGACATAAGTTTATTTACATAATGTCTCTTTTGAAACTGCACTGTGTTCTTGTGTCACCATTGGAATTTTGAATCAATGTACTTTTGGAATACAGCAAGAGACATCACAGCTACTATTATTTAAAGATTTTTGAAAGTTATCATAGAACTTGCTGTGACCATAATAAAAGGTGCAAAACATCATATGTCAAGTCTTTGAGACGAGTAAGTCTGACTTTGGCAAAATAATTAATTGGTAGAGGAATTAACATAAAACCAGGACAAAAATTATGTCCAAAATTTCATAACTTATGTGGGAAAAATCTGAAGATAATTACGACAGTGGAAGTGACAAAAAGAAGATCTATATGTGGAATTTACTACAGTACAAATAAAAAAGCAAATTATTGAAGATGCAAATAAAACTTTAGATTATTTTGGATACTCTCCATTAAAGCTTAATGCTTTTCCTTGTCATAGTAAGGTGTCTCATATGGCAAATTAAAATTGGAAAAAGTAAATCATGTTTTGAAAGAAAAACATACTATATTGTGCATTAGATTACAGTGTTGAAAAGTTGTACAATGCTGAGGTTAATGTTAACATGGATACAGAAATGATTAAGAAGGCCCAAGATTTTGATGCCATTGTAACGTTAATGAAAGAAAAAGTCACTAATATACTAAAATTAAAGTGTTAATGCTAGCTCTGCCTAAAGAAAAAAAGTCGTTCGAATTTAATGTCACCAAACAGGCAATTTATAGTTCGTCAGACTAGAAAACTGAAAATGAAAAGGACACTTTATCCATTCCAGAACCAAAGAAAGTCAAAAGACTCTGTGATGCCATTGTAAAGACTATTACTGTACTACTTTTTATTAAAATGATCAATTCAGTTGCTTGTTATCAGGAGCAAAAGACAAAGTTGGCATTAAAAAGACATCCTTTGCAACCAAAGGAAACTGTACTGTTGTTTTAAATGGGATTATCCTAACATTAAGATAGGTTTTTCTAAATTTTGTATACTTAGACAAAGGAACTCTTTCAGTGCAGTGTATAGCACCAAAATTTAAAACTTCTTTTGGATTCTATTAAAATTGAGAAATATACAAAGCCCTTATCACATTCCTTTTTTGTGACTCAGAAAAGCCTAATTGTATGCTACATCACTGTGACAAGTGTTCAACTGATTAAATATGGTTTGATATTTTAGAGCAAAAGGTGGATTTCTTAGATGATGGAGATAAATTGAGTACAGCCAGTGGATCAACACCGACTGTTCAGTTCTAGTAAAGCAATTAGTAAATGATGAAAAGACATTATTCTGTTGGTTACAAAATTATAGGGATTAATTCCACACTCATTCATGTCTAAGTTTCAAGCATAATCTCTTAAAACCATGAAAGAAAATCTTACGTCTGATTAAGCAATTGTGCTTCTGGATTTTGCAGAAAATTACACTTTTGTATTACAAAATGAAATTCAGATTTACCATTGGGCGGCTGCACTCTGCATCCAGTTTGTATATACAGGGTGACCATTAAGTCTTAGGACGACCTTATAACTTTTAAACGACAAGAGATATCATAACCAAATTTTGTAGACCGTTACTGGAAATTGTAAGCTACTTTTCTGTGTACATGGTGGTCGTATTTCACCTTTGGGGGACGGCCCGTCGGGGGTTATAAGAAAATCTTTAATAACAGCCTATGTTGAGTTATACATCATTTTAAAGGTCTAGTTGAACTGAAAACAATGCCGCAAACCGGACTTCAAAAGGTTGACCCAGTCGGAAGAAATCGCTGTTCAAAGTTTAAAAATGTTTAATACCATTATACATAAGAAATAACTAATTCTGTAGCTGTTAGAAGTTAAGGGGAATACTTAGTGAACTCATTTAAAAGTAGATGTTCAAAATGTTTCCTTTCGGTCGTCTGACAATGTGCTACGTTTAATCAGAAAAACCTGCTGCATTAAGAAGTACAATGAAAAGTGAAAGCAGTGCCTCTAGGTCAAGGTTTCCCATCCACTGGACTTCCCCATAATGGCTGTTATCTGTCTATCAGTTCTCTTATAAGTTTCACTTAAGCTACAGTACTTTTTGCAGCCATATCCTGTTACTGCAAGTTATAAGTTTTAAGAGATGTCGCTTAGTGAGCGTGAAAGAATTACACTTTTAATGATACGCGACTGGGGTTATAATGTAAGACCGTTTGCAGAAGTAACACATTTATTCAATGCTACTTTTCCTGATAGACCTCTTATTTCTAAATCCACACCACAGTACACAGGTCCTCGCTTTGTAGACACTGGTAGTGTTAAGGATCGAGCCAGATTTGGACGACCAAGTACTGTGACAGACGAAGACAGTCTTTCATTGAAAATCTAACTAAGCGAAGATGTTTTTGATCGCCGGATGGAATTCAGTGAAATTATGATGAATAAAATTGACCAAAACCCAATACTTTTAGACGGTATTATATTGAGTCGACTTTTATGTTGCATGGCCATGTTAACAGGCATAACTGCCGGTATTGGGATTATGTTAACCCACACTGGATGAGTTAGTGTCACACAGAAAATCCCCAAAAATTAAACGTATGGTCAGGTATCGTACGTAATTCAATTATAGGACCATTTTTCATCGATGGAAATTTAAATGCCAACAAGTATCATGATACGCTCCAAAATGAGATAGTTCCTGCTTTACAAGCTACTCTGGGCGCTGACTTCCAAACATGACTTTTGCTGACAATGTGCTAACCGGTTATAAATGCCGGCTACTGCATTTTGTAAGTATTCTCGTAGAATAGGTTGAGCTTCATGTGATATCCTATGTCTGAGTTCGTTCAGATCTGTAGGCTGAGTTCGATACACTTTGTCCTTGATGTAGCCCAATAGGAAGTAGTCAAGCGGAGTTAGGTCAGGGGAACGAGCCGGCCACTCAATCGCACCACGTCTTCCAATCCACCGGTGTGGGAATCTAAATATTGCCTTACCTGAACACCATAGTATGGCGGTGCTCCGTCTTGATGGAAAAATCATGTTTGGAAGTCAGCGCCCAGAGTAGCTTGTAAAGCAGGAACTATCTCATTTTGGAGCGTATCATGATACTTGTTGGCATTTAAATTTCCATCGATGAAAAATGGTCCTATAATTGAATTACGTACGATACCTGACCATACGTTTAATTTTTGGGGATTTTCTGTGTGACACTAACTCATCCAGTGTGGGTTAACATAATCCCAATACCGGCAGTTATGCCTGTTAACATGGCCATGCAACATAAAAGTCGACTCAATATAATACCGTCTAAAAGTATTGGGTTTTGGTCAATTTTATTCATCATAATTTCACTGAATTCCATCCGGCGATCAAAAACATCTTCGCTTAGTTAGATTTTCAATGAAAGACTGTCTTCGTCTGTCACAGTACTTGGTCGTCCAAATCTGGCTCGATCCTTAACACTACCAGTGTCTACAAAGCGAGGACCTGTGTACTGTGGTGTGGATTTAGAAATAAGAGGTCTATCAGGAAAAGTAGCATTGAATAAATGTGTTACTTCTGCAAACGGTCTTACATTATAACCCCAGTCGCGTATCATTAAAAGTGTAATTCTTTCACGCTCACTAAGCGACATCTCTTAAAACTTATAACTTGCAGTAACAGGATATGGCTGCAAAAAGTACTGTAGCTTAAGTGAAACTTATAAGAGAACTGATAGACAGATAACAGCCATTATGGGGAAGTCCAGTGGATGGGAAACCTTGACCTAGAGGCACTGCTTTCACTTTTCATTGTACTTCTTAATGCAGCAGGTTTTTCTGATTAAACGTAGCACATTGTCAGACGACCGAAAGGAAACATTTTGAACATCTACTTTTAAATGAGTTCACTAAGTATTCCCCTTAACTTCTAACAGCTACAGAATTAGTTATTTCTTATGTATAATGGTATTAAACATTTTTAAACTTTGAACAGCGATTTCTTCCGACTGGGTCAACCTTTTGAAGTCCGGTTTGCGGCATTGTTTTCAGTTCAACTAGACCTTTAAAATGATGTATAACTCAACATAGGCTGTTATTAAAGATTTTCTTATAACCCCCGACGGGCCGTCCCCCAAAGGTGAAATACGACCACCATGTACACAGAAAAGTAGCTTACAATTTCCAGTAACGGTCTACAAAATTTGGTTATGATATCTCTTGTCGTTTAAAAGTTATAAGGTCGTCCTAAGACTTAATGGTCACCCTGTATGTATATAATTAATGAGGAAAATTAATTGAAAATATTGAACCACTGCTTTGTAAGTAATGACATGGAGCATGATGTAGGATTTGTGTGTGCTGTTCAGAAAGATATCATGGTATGGTTGAATCAACACTACTCACAAGTACAGAAGTGCATTATTTCACAGATTGATGCTGAGCATTTGTTTTTTGCTACAAGCCATGGAAAATATGTTTATGATGGATTGTGAGGAACTGTGAAGCTTACATTAAGAAAAACTAGTCTTCAACTACCTGATGATGAACAAACACTGCTTCTAGTATTTACAGTTTCTGTAAGGCAAACATTTACATTATTACTTTCACTTTTTGGATAAAACTGGTGTTGACTTGTTAAGAAATAAACTAGAGGACAGGGTTGGTATGACACGTACAACACCTGGCACGAGGAGTTTTCATAATTAAAAAACTATATCATCTGATTTAATGAAAATTAGAAGAGTAACTGGGAAAAATTAGAAGAGTAAAATTGTGGAAAGACTGATTTTGTCACTACATACTAAAAATGAACACAATGGAACGCAAAGTCTTTTGAACATTATTCGAGAGAACTTTTGGATACATTGAAAGTAAAACAGACTATTAAAAGGGGTTTTAACGCTTGTGTTGTATGTAGACGTTCTACAAGTAAACATATTTAAGCATGTAGTCCACCATTACCTGACGACGGGGGAAATGATGCTGCGGGTTTTGTAAGTAACCGGCGTTGACTTTGCAGGGCCTTTGTTTCTGCGTAATAGGAGTAAATCATGGTTTTGTATTTTTTTTCCATGCGCAGTCTACAGGGCTACTTATTTTGAACTCGTACAGCCTTTAAAAATCGAATATTTTATATTGGCTTTACGCCGTTTTATTGCAAGTCCACCATAATGTACAGTGTTCAAGGATTCACAGGATATAATAATGCTATGAACCACTTAGATTTGACCAAAATCACTCTGATGGATATCACTAGAATGAAAGTTCAACCCGCCTCTTGCTCCATGTTGGGATGGTTTTTGGGAACAAATGGTACAAATTGTAAAACATTTTTTGAAGAAGATGGTAGGAAGAGCTGTTATTAACAGGGAAGAGCTATTATCAATTTTGTATTAACGAGAATCACTAATAAAAAACAGACTATTAACCTACTCGACAGAAGACAATTTATAACGGCAGCAATGTTTATCTAAGACATTAGAGATTGCAGAGTGGATTTGACTGTCTCCTGTTGTTTTAAAGAATACTTAAATATCTAAGGCTAGTTCGTGAAGATCTAAGAAAAAAACTTCATGTGTAACATTTAGGCCAACTAAAACTGTCGGCTGGAAGAAACTCAAGAAGTCCGAAAGTGGGAGAAGTAGTTCTCATAGGCGCAGACAACATGAAAAGACAAAATTGATCACTCTGAGTAATCGAAAATATTTTTCTTGTCAGAGACGGAATCTCAAGAGTCGTGCGACTGAAAACTGCAAGCGGAATACTCGATCGACCGATTCAACGTATCTATCCACTTGAGGTTTTTGGTGATACAAACGAACTGAAAAAGGTGGTAAACAGGAGACAACCCGTGAATGGTTTGTAGATGCTATTTTGATATTGGCGCACATGTCTCCATTGAATTTGGCTGACCGTTAGCAAAGCCTATAACAGTGTGATATTTCGATCAATTTAGCTAAACGCTTGAAAGTCTGTTATCTGTTGGATATCTCAAGAAAAAGTTGAACTATGGACGTAAAGATTTTTCAAGAAACTTCATTTCTACATAGGCAATTAGTTTAATAATTGTGCAAGTCTGTCCATGGGATTTGACCGAGTGCCATTGAAGAATATCAGTCAGTAGGCTGGCAAATTTCTCTTTCGTCTGTCTACGGCTGTACAAATTTTCCTGTATGCGTATCTGTCTACATCTTGACGTATCTACGGGACATCTCGAGAGTGTAATGAGCTGTTTATATACTAAAATAATACAAAAATATAACAGTCAACAATTATTTACTACGTTTGAATGAGGTACCCGTCTACTATAAGGTTTTCCCTTCCATCAGTAATCAACCCACTGTACTCGTGAATACGATCACGAGTCCTACACAGCTGATGCCACTGTTTGGTTCAAGGATTGAAGTTATTAATAGTATATATGTCACGTCGCTTTGTAATAATGTTAACACGTAGTAGAATGTATGTGGAAAACAAAATTATTATCTTGACAGTTAGTTGGTTCGCTAGTAATATTAGCCTACTCACGAAATAACAAATAACTCAACACTCATGAATTAGTTTTGTAATAAAAGTTAAAACTAATTAATAATTATTAAACTATTTAGAATTAATTTAAACCACAAAGCATATCAGAGTGTAATAATAAAGTTATTCATCCATTACAATAATAAGATTTTATGACAAATTTAATTGGTGGAAGAGCCTATAATGTACATATTTATAGTCTAATTACTAGGGACAGAATTAACTAAAATAAACATTGGTTGTATTAAAGTAACAACCGAAAGAACGAGATTTCAGAATGGTCCTTCCAAGGCATGTCCACCATTTCTTTTCACCAAGACAGCAGATATGATTTATTACAGGTAGGAGGAATTACTGTTCATTGAGCATTAACTTAGGTGCACGCAACATCATTAATCACAACTTTTTCGATGTGTAACTTTTTCCAATAGTTCAATGCGAATAACAGGAGATAAACCTGGCACAAAAATAAGAACTCTATTCGTGTTTGAAAACTAGCTTGTTAAGAGGCTTGTTCATGAAACTATCAGAAGACTATATGAACTATATTTTGAAAATGGAGGACGAGTTCCGAAGATTTTTTTGAATCTCTTTAAGTAAATGCAATAAGTTTTTACAACATTGAAGAATATCATGAAGACAAATATCCTGAAATTGACAAATTTGTTGTTTTGTAACCTCCACGTTTAAAGAAAATTGTAGAATCAAAAAAGATATTAAAGGAAAGAAACGTTCTGAAAGCGAACATAGGAAAATGAACAATTATGAAAATTTAGAAAGTACGATACAAAAATTATGAGGCACGTAAGTTAAGGGTTTCCCTTTTACCACACATCTTATCAATCCTAAGCCCGTGGAAGTCTCTTAGTCCTTATAAAAATAGAACCTTCCGAAATGATGGAAGAGATTGATATTTCTTCGGAGTTTTTGTGGATATTGCCCTAGATTATAAAAAAAACGATTTGATCAATATTTGTAGGTATTTGATAAATGGGCTGTCACTGCTTCACATATCGAGAAAGTCCTAACGCATTGTCAGGGTACCACATTTGGTGTAATTAAATTATACTTCTATTAAATCTGTACGTAAAAGAGATAAATTTAACATGGTAATAATAATCTAGATATTAAATTGATGGGGTCAAAGATATAACGCTATTTAAGGCATTTGTAGCTGTAAAAACTAATGTCTTTCTTTCCTAAATAATGTAGGATAAAGCTAAATCAATTAATTTTTTTTACATTTGTTATTAAGAGTGTAATTTTAATATTGCCTTGCATGATAATAATAATCTCAAGAGCCGTTGGTTGTAACTAAAAGCCCAAGAGATTGTGTCCAGCGAGTTGTCACCAGTGAACATCTTGAATCACTATGGGCTAATAAATCAGATTGTACGGTTTTTAACTACATACACAAATATATGGGTTTAGAAGATTGAACCGAAATAAAAGAATGGTCAAAAATGTGTGATCAAAATTATCCTACGGTTCTAACATAAAATACCCTCTGTTCACCCAACAGAGTGAGTCCTACCTAAAAATCAAGGTCAAGTAATCTAAATTTTAAATTACAATATCAAGTTCATAGCAGTATGAAGGATAAATTCCTACCCCGAGGTTGGAACAAATAAGGCACAGAATAAAAAAAAACAGGCTTCGCCCTTTTTAAGGCAATGACAGCTATATGGCCACCAGAAAAAAGATAACAGCTGATGGACTGGGAGCTTTCTGCACAACTGAGAGAGGCTCTGACATGTGCTGCCATATATGAGTGATTTTTAGAAGCTGTAGTGGAGCCTTCTGCTCACCAGTACAGACAAGTTTCACATGTTTTTCGTGGATGTTGTGTTTTGTAGGTTATGTTTGTGTTTAGGATCTGAATTCAGCGAAATAAGGTAACTATTTTTTATGTATACCATTTAATTATGTTACTAGTTTGTTTTAAACATAAAAAAGCTAGGGATTTGTTGAATAATTATCGTATAGGCTAATTTTAAACTGGTGGCAATACGTTTGCCACTACCTGTTTGGGTTACTAAGTAGGTGGCAGCCCACTTGCCACTGCCCGTGTAGATAATTTACTTTTTACTTATACACACTTTCATTTTCAGATGGCAAGTGGGCTGCATGACAAATCCATAGAACAACTAATGGATATCCCATCATCTTCAGAAGATGAGGAAGAAGGTTCAGAATCAGAGGAATATTATAACGCTTCTAAATTACTATTTACAAGTACTAAACAAAACCCTCCGATTGATGAAGACAACAACCTGCCCGATCTGGAACGACCACCAACATCAAATACGGTTTCGGTTCCTGTTCCTGAAAATGACATAGTCCTAAATGAAGACGATATTGATCATAATAAATCTTTATTATGGCAAATTTTTATTTGCCATAAACCCTGATGAACCGCCACTGATAGACTCATTATTTTCAGATAATTCTGACCAGTAGCGTAGCAAGAAATTTCGTTGGGGGGGGGGTCCGAAACCGGGGGACGTTTTATGTTATTTGCCAATGAGTTCACTGGTAAAAGGTAAATACCAAAAATATGGGCTTTAGTAACTACGCCTTATACAAAGTGGAAAGATGTAATAGGCAAATTAAACTCTCACAGCAACTCTAGTACCACAAATTTTCTTGTATAGCTACAGAAACTTTACGAAGTTCGATTCTGGCCGAGTAGAAGGCACCAAAGTGATGTTGGATTCACTGGATAAGAAAGAAAAAGAACAAAACAGAGCTCTTCACTCAAACGTATAATTGACACAACTATATTCTGTGGAGAAAATTAAATACCCCTTCGGGGACATTGGGTCACTGACGGCCGAAAACCCTTTAGAAAAGGAGGGCAATTTTTGAGCGTTGCTCGGGTACAGATCAAACTAACTGTCGAAAAATGCACCGGAAAAAACTACGGATTAGAAGTTTGGCTACTTTAGATTTCACTGATTGAAGTATTTATGAATGAGTTATAATGACGATTTTTTTGTATCATTAAACTGTAGACGAGTATATAATTATCGGGGAAAAAATCAAAAAAATCACTTTCTGTCGGAAAGAAAATACACCTGAAAAACTCTAATGTTTAGAACTTCAACTACTTCGGACTTCGGTTATTGAGGTAAACGTGGTATTTTTGATTGAGTTAGGACGACGACTTTTGTTATCACTAAACTTTACTCGACTACCTATATAATTATCGAGAAAAAAATCACTTCCGGTCGGTAATTACCAAAGAAAAGATCTCTACAGATTCAAATTTTGACGATTTTGGATTTCACTGGTTGAGTGGTTGAGGTAAAAGTGGTACTTATAATTTTGTTAGGACATTGATTTTAGGTGTTAATTCAACGCCGACAAATAAATATATAATTATCGAGAAAAAAAAAACAAAAATAATCACTTCCGATCGGAATATACTAGAGAAAATAAAATAATACCTCAGTCAGTGAAATCTAAAGTAGTCGGAACTTCTTATCAGTAGAGCTTTTCCTCGGTATTTTCTGACCGGAAGTGATTTTATTGTTTTGTGTTTTTTAAGGTTTTATCTGCGGAAAAAATCCTATTGAGCTGAATTTTGGTATACACCTTCATTACGGCGTTTTAATGAAGATGTGAAAAATCGACATTGATATCGTGCCGGCTAAAAAAGTTCTAAGGGTTAAAATTTCACGAAAATCGGGTTTTTGCAAATATCTCGCGACCTATGGCTTGGAGGTCAATATAGGTTATTATAAAAATTATTCCTCATACGATTATCTACAAAAAAATATTTCATGAATTTTTCTGTAAAGTCAACCGTTTTCGGGCTAGAGCGCTGAGAAAGCGACTACATTATGAAGATGCACTCTTATTCGCACCATCTTTGAGGGAGAATGCATGGCGCGTTTTTTACATGGTTTCCCCGATAGGCATAACCCATGATCTGTAATAATAGCTTTTTTATTTTATGCTTAATAATTATTTATTTATTTTTACATTGAAAAATAGGGGAAAATGTTGTTTTTATATAATTTTCTTTTATATTCATTCGTCGACGATATCCTCAATTTTTAACTTCATCAAAAGTTGCTGACAAAAACTCGAGTAGACTTATTGCTGTATTTAAATCAACATCATCATTTTCTTTGGACTCTGCGTTTAAGCATGACTAACCACGACAATGTTTACAAGCTTTAGAACATCTCAATCCACTTTTTTACATCCAAATTTGCCGCCACAACCTTTTGTACAATTAACAGATTGTGTTTAGTAGATAATCGAGTGCTGGTGGCAATACATTTGTTATTGGCTGTAATATATTATTTTTCAACTCCCAACCTCACAGTTCTGGATCAATTTCTTTTCCTAGCCAAGTTTAAATTTGATAATAGACTCGATAAATATGCTGTTGAGCTGCTAAAGAAGTGAGTGGTAATAATTGAAATTTCACATCTGTGCTTTGTCTTGTTAGTTTAGCAAAGCTGCAGTATCTGTGATTAATTATCAATTGAATTTTCTGATTTTGGAGCACCGTAAATTGCTAGTAGAAAGTATACTCCAGCATTGACAACGGGATCTCGAGCGCAATTTTCTTGTCGGAATATTCCTGCAGACTTGAGTAAATCGGGTCTTTTTTTCAAACATCTTCATGACTTTAATTTTTCCTTTCTCAAAAAGTGTTGAAGTTGTGTCACATCCGGTCATGGCATGTAGAAAAAGAATATGTTTCTTGCAGTGTGGTTACATATTGAGGCTCTCAGTCGAGTATATTTTTGTTTCAACATTGTTTTCCCTGGATTATTAAAAAATGGATGTCAAATGTTTGATTTTCGTGGTAATTACAATATTACTTCCGTATTGAGCAATCAAATTGTTTATAATTGTCTTGTCAACTGGAACGTAACCTTGAATTACATCTTTCAACTCAGCCAATGTGAATTGACAATCGCCATGGTATTCAATGTAATGGAAAACATTGTCCATAGCAATTCTGATATTCTCATCCGATGGACGGCCTAAATCACTCTTTCTACTAATTAATAAAAAAGTTGAGAAACACTTATCATGGTACTTAGCTTCGACAGAGACAAGGTCATACTCAAAATTTACTCGCTCTTTTACATTTCTTCCATATTTATCACCACGCGCCTCTGCAGCTTTTAATATCCGTGTCTTTAAATGTAAGAGTACTCACTTCTCTTATAGCGCGTCTGTATTTTTTTCTCTTTTTCTTTCAATTTCTTCACTTGCTTCTTCTCCACAAAACAAACATTATTTTTTTAAATCAAAAGAATTGATTTTTGCCGGAGATGTTGATGTACTCGGCTCTTCTTGACGTCGTTTGAAGACGTCAAATTGTTCGTATAATTTTTACGACAATTACTGTGAACATTTACAAATGTTACAGTATTCAAATATTCAATTTTACCATCACTTCTAGTGACACTAGCATTTTTTAATGTTTGTAGACCACGTCTAACTTCTACTACGTCACTAGATAACGATTCATTACATATGAAACATTTATCACTCATTACGAAAACTGTTCAAGAGCACAAAACTACGAAAATAACGTCTAAAACACTCAAGAAATATTTGTCCACTGAGCTAAACTCAGTCCGAGAGGCAGTAGCAGGTATAAAGGGACGGATCTCAAAACAATAAAGAACGTAACATCTGCCAGTAGAGGTCATTTATATTATATATAGTAGATTTAATAAGTTCCAAACCCTGCATAATATAACTATATTCGTCACAAAACTCCCGACGAGTGTAAGTTAGAAGTGTTAAGAAAACTTAAATACATTGATAAAAAGCAATAGAGTTGACGCCTTATATGTATACGGTATAAAATACCCTATGTGAGTGCATTCTACTCGCTTTCTCAGCACTCTAGTCCAAAACCGGTTGACTTTACAGAAAAATGCAAGAGACATTTTTTGTAGATAATCGTATGAGAAATAATTTTTATAATAATCTTTATTGACCTCCGAGCCATAGGTCGCGAGATATTCGCGAAAAACTGACCTTTGTAACCTTTTGACCCTTATAACTTTTTTAGCCGGCACGATATCCAAGTAGATTTTTCACATCTTCATTAAAACGCCATAATGAAGGGGTATACCAAAATTCAGCTCACTAGGAATTTTTCCGCAGATTGAGGTTTAAAAAAACATAAAATGACTGGACTATAAGGTACAGTGTACAGATTAATGATAACAAAAATCGTCGTCCTAACTCAATCGAAAATGCCACGTTTACCTCAATCACTGAAGTCCAAATTAGTTGAAGTTCTAATCAGTAGAGTTTTTTAAGTGTATTTTCCGACTGAAAGTTATTTTTTATATTTTTTCGATAATTATATACACGTCTATAGTTTAATGACACTAAAATGAACGTCGTAACTTAATTCTAAGCAGTTATTTTACGTCCCCAAGACGAATTTGAACGAAGTGGTCGCTTATTTAAACTGTTCGCCGTGTTACGGCTCAGGTTACTTTGCGACGTCACGTGACCGCCCCCTATAGAAATACCGTGATTACACTACACTCTCCGAAAGGCCGAGCCCAAAAGTATCGTTTGATACTTTATGATTTAAACGAAAGGACAATTATATTTTTAACAACGGTCACTTTAATCAATTAAAACAATCAATTTAATGTTTGTAGACAAGAGTCTACATACTTAAACTCTCCTCCATAAAAATAACTCTCCTTTTTTCTCCTGCTCCATATTTTATTTTTTAATATGTCTTGAAATTTCGGGGACCCCCCTTCGCTACGCCACTGATTCTAACTTAGAACAAGATTTTGTTCCAGGCCAAAAAAGAAAATTAGAAACATTGTTATCCTCTTGCACTGAAGCTAAAAAAAAGAGGAACAACTCTGTCCACTAATAAGCCATCAGTAATAAAAAAAGATTAAACGAAAGAGATGGCTTATTAGATAAAGCTGAAGATTGGACAGATAAAAATGTCTTTCCACAAAAGTCTGAAGTAGAACAATTTTTTAGCGAAACTGTGATCCCTACTCACCAATTTTCACTTGTAAGCCAACCAATTAAACATTTTAGCAGATACTTTGATGACAATATGTATAAGCTCATAGTAGAACAAACTAACTTATATGCTAACCAAAAGAAAATGAAATAATGGATAAATATCACAGAACAAGAACTGAAAGCGTTCCTTGGTGTTCTTATTTTCATGGGTCTTCATGATTTACCAACAATTGACCTTTACTGGTCATCTGAACCATTGTATTTTGTAGAGCCTATATCAAACGTTATGGCAGTAAAAAGATTCAAACAAATTTTGAAAGCTATTCACCTGAATGATAATGAATCAGCTCCACAACCCAACAGCCCTGAATATGATAGGTTACATTGTACCGTATGACGATAACACATGGGGGTGGTGACTTCTGAGGTTGAAGTAATAAATACTCGAATTGCAAAGTTTACTTATAAGTCCAATTTAATTTAATAAACTTACAAGTACCACTTTTAGATGTTAAAGGAAATGTATGTAATGCCACGTTGCTGCCATTATATATATAAGAACTAAAAACGTGTGTCTTATAGGTGGGCCTAAAATATCCAATTTTCTATGGAATTATGCCTACGAAGTTTTACTTTATAAAACAATAAGTTTTCACTTCCCTTCGCAATATGTAGGCTCACAACCCGGGTGTCGGCGTCTTGGCACGAGACATTGAAGCTGTAGTCTAAGAACGGTTATTTCTAGAAGAGGAGTTGAAGTTGAGAACGTGGTAGCCATCTACTCAAACAACACGTGAGATACATCAGCTACGTGAACTCGCCTAAAACAAATTCGCGACGGTATTAGCCATTTAATAATACAAATTACTACTTATAAGAACGTGTTCGCCATCAGGACGACGCCACAACTTTTATCTATCTCAATCAAGCAAATAAAAGATCTTCAAGGGTAAGTTACTTTACTATTTACAACTTTACTTTACGTTACATTCATTTTTAAATGTTTGGCATCAAAGGGCTAATTTAATAAAACGAAAAGATAAATTTTACTTACGTACAAAGCGCGCGAGGTCTGATCGGTCACGTAGTTGGGCTGCTACAAAGGGTTAGAAGAAAATATTCATACGCGTGCCAATTAGGTAGTTACTCCGCCCAATAATTTAGTTCCGGAACATTGGATAAAAATAATATTAACCTATACTGGCTGACTAGGTTGCGAAATTTACATTATATGAAAGTTAATTAACCAATTAACGGTACAACATAAAATAATACCTATGATAGACACCTTGAACAAAAAATTCATAAATAGACACACCAATCCAAATCTCAAAGTATTTATTAGTGCAAGGTTTTGTTCAAAGGGCGGTCTAACTTGAAACAATATATGCCTCTCAAACCTGTGAAAAGGGGGTATAAAATTTGGGCAAGGGCTGACTCACAAGATCTCATGATCTCAATTTTTCTACTTTATATGTGCCCACGTTTCTCTGCCTTATAAAGGTTTAAGAGCGTTCTTTAGAAAAACATGAGACGAAGACCAAACAAAATGTGTACAATACATGTGCTTGGACACGAGATAATGTCATCCCAATCAATTTCCTTATAAAAATTAAGGCCAAGAGTTCACACCAAAACTGCCTGTTAAAAGTGAGGCTAGGAACGTGAGTAAAAAAACATACTAGTAGAATGGGTAAAAGTCCAGTCCACTTTTACCACACGTTTTATCTAATCAATTTATTATAGACCAATGTAGATGCAACTTATGTGCCTATATAAATTATTTCCTTGAGTAATGTTTTTAACTAATGTTATGATACGTTGGGTATTGCAGTTGCATCATCTGAGGCTATATTGGACGTTATTCATAAATACCCTTTTTCCTTTCTTTTGTAAGTTAAAGCTCAATGATAATTTAAAAACACTTTATCGTAATCCTGCAATTTAAAATGTTTTTTCTTAAATTTGATCATATTATTATCCATTGGCGCTTTCCTCAATTAAGATCTGCTAATCTTTACTTCTTCTAATTTGTACAAGAGTATGACAAATCTAGTGTTGACAAACATCAAGAGCACTAATTAGAGCTATGTTATATGCTCTAAACCCATTTTGTTTAAACCCAATTATGTAGTACTTAACATACTAAACAATTACAACAATCATAAATTACACCTACCACAGAATCTAGTAGTCACCATGAAAAATATTAAGATGGTATGCTTTGGGCCACCTGCTTCTAATGTAGAATACTTGGACTACGATACCAGGAGGCATCGTACTAGTTTACTTGGACTATAGATTGAACTTGGATTGGTAAACTGTTGTCATTAAACTATTGTCTTTTCCCCTAAAGTAGTTCCTACACGTTTACAGGGGCTTTTTTCATAAAACAAATACAACCAAACACACACGCGCGCGCGCGCACCCACCCACACACACCTCTTTCAAGTGTGAATACAAACAGGGCCGCCCACGGGGGGGATCAATGGCGCAATTGCGCCATTGAAACAAAAATTGGGGGGGAACTTTAAAAAGCGGGTTTAGGATACGTTATTTACAAAGTTAAAAAAATGTACAAGTTTGCAGTAGTTTTAACAAAT
Source organism: Homalodisca vitripennis (assembly GCF_021130785.1). Classification (NCBI taxonomy): domain Eukaryota; kingdom Metazoa; phylum Arthropoda; class Insecta; order Hemiptera; family Cicadellidae; genus Homalodisca; species Homalodisca vitripennis. The sequence goes on along the minus strand of NW_025777317.1, from coordinate 147,350 downwards.
TAAAGCCGTGAGAGGCAAAAAAATAATAAATAAAAACAAATTAAACTTTGCAATTCAAACGAGGCGAATGCAGTAGTTCTATGTTTAGACCAACAGACCCCCGCCCCCGCCTTGCCAAGGTCGTTGTCAAGGGGAAACCCACACACCTCATCCCTTCCGCGCCGCCCAGTGCTCAGTCAGTCACGCATTGTCTTTAAGTGTAGTGTGTAGTGTGTAAACATAACCACAACACAACACAATAATTAGTGTCTTTACGAACGTAGTGACCACTTGAATGTCGTGTGTGCGTTTCTAATGAACTAATGTGCAATACGGTGCACCACCATGACAAGTGGCTAGAACACTGTAAAAAGACACACCTCTATAAGTTCAAAAACAATATTGATATAAAATATAAAATAACAGAGAAGAAAGAAGGTGATGGACCTTGGGTACCCTACATGGGACGTGGAGAACGTTCTACTTTAACTATGGACGACGAACCTCAACCATCAACTTCTGCGCAATCATCGGCTATTGAAATGTACCGCAATATTACAGTAACAAAATGTCCTTATCTTAGTTTGTTCAATTTTATAAGCAGGGAGTAAACACATATAGGCTATGCTCTGTTTATGACTCACTCCTAAAGCTTTCAAAACATTAAAACCTTTCTAAGTAACAATTAATTAAGGCATTGAAGGCCATAGAAAAGGACAAAGCTATAAAAGAAGACTAACAAATGATAAAAAACTTCAAAATGCAAGTAAATATTATACTATATTGAAGAGATGAGGCCTGCCTGAAATGGTGACAAGCTAAATATATGTAAATATTAGCATTTTACATTTACAAACATACTATCAGCCAAATATTAAAGTAGTATTGGTCCAATACGTTATAAGCAAAAGCATCTAATGAAATAAAAATTCAAATACAATTTAGTTTAATAATGCCTATTGGTCTATAGAGTTTTTGTAATTAAAATATCTAGATCGTTTTACTTGTTATTGTTACAGCTTACAGCTTTTGCTTTGTCCCTTAAACCCTATTAACACTCTTTGTATGTAGAAAGGAGTTGCTATCTTAAAAAAAAAAAAAACATTTTGTCATAATACATTTTACCACTTTAGTATGATATTACCATTTTTAGGTGCCCTGAGACAAAAGAGGTTTCTCTAAAAATATATGGCTTTATGGATTTTACTACATTTTGACTAGCAGATTATTGATATAAAAGTTTACAGTGAAGGCATTTATCTATATTTAGATTTGTGGTGCCTGGGCTAGAAGACAATCCACATTCTGGAACATCAGCTGTCCAAGACCGCAACGACGAAGAAGTTGAGCTGCAGTGTCACCAACAAGGAGATGGATCTAAATATACGCCTCTAATACTTGTTCACGATAAAGAAATTGAACTTCCAACGTCCTCCATGGAAACTAGCCTGCCAATGTCAACACCAGAAGAAGAAGACAAAGTTTTAGAAAATATAGAGGACAACATACCCACAGAGAAAATACCTGAACCTATCACTTTGACCGAACTTCAATTCTCTACAATCGATCTTACAGATCCAGCATTTTATGCAAACAAAAGACTCTCTGCTGAACTAATTAACGAAGCACTGAAGCTGGAATCGCAAGACCTAAGTATAATAGATTTTCCTTCCTCATCCGATAGAAATTTAACCCAAAAGTTAAAAAAAGTCTTTTACCTAATGGAACAACCAAAGATAGGAAGTGGCTTGTTTACAGTAGACATTCTGATGCTGTATTTTGTTTGCATTGTTTGATATTTGCTTTGCCATCAGAGTGAACAATTTGGGATACCACAGGTTATAGGTGTTGGACGGATCATAGAGGAGATCGAGATATTGAACTTCATGAAAAATCAAAAATCCATATTTCTACTCAAATTGGTAGATTGCAATGGATATCCAAAAAAAGAGTTGATACTGATTTGACTGAGCTAAATGATAAATTAGTCAGTCATCACCGTGAGGTTCTATCGGTCGTTATAGACTGCTGTCGGTATCTGACCGAGGAGATGTTGGCTTTTAAGAGTCTCTAAACGGAAAACTAGTAAATTTATTTAGATTGCTTGCTAAGTATAACCCAGACGCAAGAGTTTATTTGGAGAAGCTTGATAAGTAAAAAGAAAATAAAACTAAACTTGGTTCTAATTTTCTTAGTTACAGAAACATTTATGATTTAACAAATCTCATGAATAGAATTGTTTTTTCAAGAATTGTGGATCATGTTAATGAAACTAATACGTATTCTATAATTCTTGACTCCACACAAGATGTTAGCAAGAAGGAATGCACAACAGTGCTAATTCGATATGTCGATCACAGAGATACATTCGGAGAAATCAAAGAGAATGTAAAGCCAGAAGAGCGGCTTGTTAACGTTTTTACTAGCTGAGACACAACTGGCAAAAACTTATCAATTGAGCTATTAAAAACTCTCCAGGAAATTGGATTTGATAAGAATGGTATGATTGGGCTGCGCGATGGTGCGGGAAACATGCGTGGTCTATTTAGTGGGGTCAAATCATTTGTCCTCAAGGAATGTCCTAAAGCATTCTACATTTGGTGTTGTTCGCATAGATTTGCCTTAGTTGTCGAAAAATCAATGAAATTTTGCCCACAAATAAGGGACATGTTCTCAACTCTGCAAGAACTGTACAATTTCATGTCTGGACATAAAAGACATCATATTTTCGTAGAGAAGTTAGAAAAAGGTCCATGACAGGCTAGAAAAAAGAGTTTGAAAAGAGTCAATACGACAAGGTGGTCAAACAAAAACGATGACGTAAAACCCGTTATAACTTGCTATGATGTCCTAAGAGAAACCCTGGAAGACATATCTGATAACACTCAATCTGAAACGGACTCAAGAACATCAGCAAAAGGACTTCTGAAAGCACTATTTGATTATGAATCTGCTGCAGTTATGATCATTGCTGCCGAACTATTCAAAATTCTGTCACCAGTGACTGTTTGTTTACAGTCTAAAATTATTGACTATGGAATGATTCCGACAGTGGTGTCTGAAACTATTTCTAAACTCCAATCTATGAGAACCGACGAGGGATGGGACAAAATGGTGGGCAGTATTAATCATTTTGCTCAAGAACACAATCTCCAGAAAACTTCAAACAAACGAATCCGAAAGAGAAAAAGATTCATGGACAAACTTGCCATTGTTGAAATAATATTAGATCCTATGGCAAAACTGAGGACAGAAGTCTTCTTTAAAGTGCTTGATTCCGTGATCACACAACTACATGATCGTTTTCCTGAAAGGTCATTAAATTTTGTGCAGTAAATGACTCATTTTTCTCACGAAAAGCTGCTAAACACTGGGGACGACACCCTAAACCCAGACATTGTCAGTGACCTGTGTGGTTACTATGGATTGGATACCGAGAAACTTTGTGAGGAGTTTGTTGTTTTCAGCCAGTTATACAAAGGCAGCTATCAAAATATTGACCTGTCAGAGGTCCTTTCTTCAAAAGATGATAAATACAAAAATGCAAGACTAACCAATGAAGAAGTTGAAGTTGAAACCCAAGATTCTTCTGATGAAACATTGGATTGTAGCCTACAAGTACAATTGCAAAGCAACGATATCTTGATCAATGGATCAAGAAGGGCTTTATAAGACCCTATCGCTGTTTATTGAACATATCTGGCTTTCCATATTTGACATCATTGTATCAGATAATTCTCGCCCTGCCAGCAACAAGTTGCTCAGCTGAAAGAGCAATGAGCAAACTTAAAATCGTTAAAAATAGATTGAGAAGCAGTATGGGTGATACCTGGTTGTCTGATATGTTGGTTTTGGCATCCGAAAAGGATATTTTAAATCAATTCCAAACAGTGAGATCATAGACAAATTTGGCATTTCAAGTGAGAACAGGAAAAAACTGCTGCTTTACAAAGGCCATCAAGGATAATCAAGGGTTAAGTTTATCAAATTAGTTACCTTTTTGAAACACCTCTAGCCATTTTGACTTTTAATTATAGTACTGTACATTGATTTATTATTTTGTATGGCATATGTGTTGTTTATACATTTTATTAAAAAAATTTGACAATAATTATACTGTATAATTTATACACCCCCATGAATGGTAAATTTTTTGGGGGGGAATGCGCCATAGCCTTTGGGGGGGATGGGCACCCCTGAATACAAAACACAATAAAAAATTAATGTCAAAATAATTATATGTATCATATGAGGTAGATAGTATTTTAGTTTATTGAGTAACATAAATTATCGTACCATTTTGAGTAAAAGATAATTAATTTGCCTTTTAATTTAACTTACAGGACACACGTAGCTACATTGGCATTAAGAACACAAGATTATTTCCTGCATATTGATACCTTTAATTTTTAAATTTCAGTACAAATATAAATAAAAAGGAAACATTATAAAGGTTTCAGCCCATATGGGTTAGGATTTATTTTCAAATGGTCATTTCCAGTACAAAGGTAGCTAAACAATAAATTATTTTTCTTGAGAATTAGTTATTATGTTTCTACAAGGTCCCCTTTTGAGTGCAAAAGAGAAAACACTAAAGTTTTTTCACCTGTGTTCTTCAATTGTAGTAAAAACATACCTCCACTCACAAAATTCTTTTAAAATTTCTCATCTGTGCATGTTAATTAATGTATAATTTGTAATACATGGATATATTCACAACATCACTTACATAGTTTTTCATTTTTGTGTTTTAACAAATGTCTCTTCAATGTACCACTTTCAGTGCAAACATAATTGCACAGGGAACAAGTAAAAGGTTTTTCACCTGTGTGTTTTAACAAATGTCTCTTCAATGAGCCACTTTCAGTACAAGCATAGTTGCACAGGGAACAAGTGAAAGGTTTTTCACCTGTGTGTTTAAATATATGTTTCTTCATGTCATAATTTTGTGCAGAAGCATAGCTGCACAGGGGACACTTATACGGTTATTCTCCTGTGTGTGTTAATGTATGCCTCTTCAACATATCGCTTGTTATACAATCGTAGCTACAAAAACAACATTTATAAGGCTTATCACCTGTATGAATTAATAAATGTTTTCTCAAGTTACAACTTGTAGTAAAAGAACAGTCGCACTGGAAACACTTATATGCCTTTTCTCTTGTGTGAGTTAACATATGGCTCTTCAGGGTACCACTTCTAGAACTAGCATAACTACACACGGAGCACTTATACGGTTTCTCACCTGTGTGAGTTAATATATGAGTCTTCAAATTACTATTTGAAGTACAGGCGTAGTTACAGAGGGGGCACTTACAAGGCTTTTCGCCTGTGTGAGTTAACATATGTTTCTTCAAGTGGCCATTTGAAGTACAGGCATAGTTACAGAGGGGGCACTTACAAGGCTTTTCGCCTGTGTGAGTTAACATGTGTTTCTTCAAGTTACTATTTCTAGTACAAGAATAGCTACAAAGTGAACACTTATACGGTTTTTCTCCTGTGTGTGTTAATGTATGCTTCTTCAATATATCGCTTGTTATACAATCGTAGCTACAAAAAATACATTTATAAGGCTTAACACCTGTATGAATTAATAAATGTTTTCTCAAGTTACACCTTGTAGTAAAAGCACAGTCGCACTGGAAACACTTATATGCCTTTTCTCCTGTGTGAGTTACCATATGGCTCTTCAGGGTATCACTTCTAGAACAAGCATAACTACACACGGAGCACTTATACGGTTTCTCACCTGTGTGAGTTAATATATGAGTCTTCAAATTACTATTTGAAGTACAGGCATAGTTACAGAGGGGGCACTTACAAGGCTTTTCGCCTGTGTGAGTTAACATGTGTTTCTTCAAGGCACTGTTTCTAGAAGTAGCATATCTACACATTGAACATGTATAAGGTTTTACACATGTGTGAGTTAATATATGTTTCTTCAAGTTACTATTTCTAGTACAAGAATAGCTACAAAGTGAACACTTATATGGGTTTTCACTTTGGGTTAACATTTTGTTCCTCCAATGGCACTCATGTACAAGTATAGCTGCACAGGGAACAGTTTTCTTTCCTTCTTTACTTGTAGCCTAGCCACAATGTGTAAAAGTGTACATTTTTGCCAATACTATGAATCTATAATAAATAATTAATCATAATACATCACTTTTGCAAGGAATATAAACTAAATGAAAACCAATGTTAATAATATTTATCATTTAAAATTTTACTTGATACACAACTTTTTACAGCATACACAATTCTATTTTGTCTAAATGATTTATAAACAAACGCCATTCACTAATAGATATTTAATGCAAATACCAAGTATTATCTAATAGCAAATAAATGAGCCAATATTCTGATCACAGAAAAGTCTATCGTGGAAGCAAATTGCATTAGGAAACTCTGATGTACATTACTTGGGTTTAATGAAAAATTAAACACTAACATTTTGATTTGCATGATGCACACATGATAAATAAATTAATTGTGTCCTCAGTTATAACTGCTTCCAACAGCTATGACATTGAATCTGAAACAAAGAACAAACTTATACTAGAAGTTTTATTTCATAATTTAGTGGAGTAGAGTAAATTTCCCTGTACACATGCTCGTATAACTAAAACATTATTTACTTAACATTGTAAGATTTCCAAAGTGTAATGAACATTTTTATTTATTAATAATAAACTAGAATACTAATTTCTTATTGCTACAAGAGAGGCACAGGTATGTATTTCTCATTGTAATCAAATATCATTAACACAAGTTGGGATAGTCAATAACAATGAGTTGATGTCAAGCATCACATGTAATGGTTAAGACTACTTCCAATCTGACACTGTTGTGCTCAAATACAAGAACCTGAGCACAAATCGCGTAGAGCTCACTAGTTACATGAAGATGACGCACAGTGGGTGTAGATAGCACTTATCCATGGCCAAAATTATACCTTCATCACATCAAAAACATGGTTTTTCATGAAATTCGAATGACTTATCCTTACCTTTCATGAAAAACTGAAATGAATATGAAATGATATGAATATTTATATGATATATTTTCATACTATGATATGAATATAAACAAAAAGGTACTTATATTGATTAAAATAATTTTACAAGGTAAAGAAGAACGTAAATGTGAACATAAAACATGAATATTTTAAACATTAAAGTGCCTAAACATTAATGCTTAAGTATCGATATTGTGATAGTTCTCATGGTTATTGAAAATCACAGTAGTAAATAAGACGTTGGTAAATTTACTATATGTTTCTAAATTTATATTTCATACACAAATAACTACAAAACACGTTTTAGCAAGAGATAATTTGTGTACTGCTGATCAGTTGTTGCCCACGAATAGATGCAGCAGATTCTCGACGATGATGCGCCAAAATAAATATAGAACATACGAATTATACTTAAATATTAAGCACTTCGGTTGGTATCACAATTGAGTGAAGATAGCCGCGGGATCAAATATCGGAATCGATCCATCCCTAATAAAAATATGACATTATAGAAATACATTCATAATCAACATGTTTTTCACGAGTCCAAAATGAATGCATAATTCACGCTTATTGAGGTTCTCATATTTGGTGGCAGCTTTGGTTACAATCCTACGAAAGTATCATGACTCCGCATTTATCCCACTGCCGGCCAATATATGAAGAATACATCAGAAAGTTATCTCCTACGGAAGTGCGGTTAGTTTGAGATCTGTAGAAACATTTCGTCAGTAGACACATGTACAGAAAAGTCACCTTCCATAGTTACTCTGCCCGTCCTCATGGCCTACTGGCCTGTGCGAGGATCTTATCAAACAGAAAACGGGGGAGAGTCGATACAATACAATGTCGATGGTACTGATAAAAAGTACAAGGGTCACAGACAGGATTAGAACCTGCGCTGTCTCTAACTCAGACTCAAATTCCAACTTCTAGACCTCTCGGCCATCGGCACGAGCCCTCAGAATACGAACATAGTTAACGTAATCAATTATCACAAAATATTGGCTCTTAAATATTTGGTGTTGGCCTTTAAATTAATGCAAGAATAGAATCACAATTATTCAACTTACACAGTAAACTAAACACACGAAAAGTTAAGTTTAAGCCACAGCGTGTTCGCTATATTATAGCTATGGACTACGAAATAACATGACATTAGGCTATTCATACACGCTGGATTATTTCGTTTCAACAGTTAAAATTATCTACCAACCGTTACGTGTGGGTGAAGAATGAATAGTTTTGATCGGAGGACTGAAGGGATTTCAGCTAGCCGCTGTCCATCCAATGCTGCTCTGACGACGAAAACTTATGTGCGTGGTGGATTTGGCCGGATGGCTGTCTGCAGACTGTCAACAATATTACGTTGCTTTTACACTGGCAAGTAAAGTTGCGAGAGAACTTGAGAATGTGAAAAAGATAAGTAATTTTAATCGCGGGAACTTTGTACAGCATTATCGCTGGTTGTTGCGGGAGTCAGTACGAAGTCTGTTCTGTTCACACACGGATGTGATGTCTCAGCAATGTTTATAATTAATTAACGGCTGACACCTCTGTCCAATTCTTGCAAACAACTGTCCGGCGATACTGGTTGCGGCGCTCACAAGTTCTTGCGCCCGTTTAGACTAGCAATTTATTTTTACTGTCTGAGACAAAACTTGCGCAACTTTTTCCAATTTCAAATCAGCTAGTTCAGTCAAGCTTTTGATATAACCGAGATAGCAAAACCTAACAAAACTTTCTTTTGTAATCTAGACACTCGTCCACAGACCAAACCGGGGCCTCACCGAAATACGAAGCGGCGACTTAAAAAGTGTAATGTTTTTTATTGCACTTACGGAGAACGCTCGACACTGATTACGAATGACGTAGACGGCAGGACGGTACCACACGGTGCCGCAAACTTCAGACATACATTTTCTCTTGCCGCTCAGTTCTCAGGTCATTCTGTCATTGCTATCCATCAGAACCATCAGGACCTAAACGTCCCTTCTCGACTGTACTTGTTGATCACACTAATACATTAAATTTAGTTTGAAAAATTATATGCGTATTTGAGTATGGATTAAATTAGTAATTACACAATTTTAGGAGATTAACAACATATTTTTCAGTGTGAAGTCATTGTGTTGATTTTTAATAAAGAAACTGATATTTACATGTGATCAAGTTACCAAATTAGTGCAGTAATCCGAATTTTTTTACTGTGAACCGATTTGCATGAAATTTTGGAATTAGGCTCATCTTACCCTTAACTTCAAAAGTGAAAATGATCTGAACTCCGCCTATTATTTTAAGGGGCGTAAACAACCCCTTAATGGAAAAATTGACATTGAGCCATTTTATCGCTAGAAAACATGTCTAATAGTAACTGGTGAAATTGTAAAATGTTTTCTAACACAATTACCTCATATTAAAATCATTTTCAACCCCTTGAAAATCGTACAACCCTTGCAAACAACCCCTAAATTGAAAGAATAACAAAAAAATACTTTGGTACGACATAAAAAGATGTAAGTATAGAGTAAGTAATAGTTTATATTCTCTATAATAATTATCAAATTTTTAACCCCCTTTCAACCCTTGAAAACTACCCCTTGATAAAAAATTGTTAAACATTTTTTTGATAAAATGAAAAGGATTTAAATATTATTCCAAACACTCGAAAAATTATTATCGTATTCTTAAGCTTTTCTACTCTTAAAAATACCTCTAAATTAAAACAGTAAATATATATGATTACATATTTAAAAATAATTTAATTTAGAGTAAAAAATTGCCATTTATTGAATACAATATTTACAAATTATATAAAATTCACTCAAATGTGTTATATATACATATAAGAACGTTGGTATGTATTCATGCCTGTTTCCAAAATATATGAGCCATATTGTGTATATATATACTGTATATATACACATTACAATAGTTTGGGTTTCTATTATACTGCATACTTTCACATTGCTCCAAATATTCACACTCCGAAATTTTTAGTTACTAAGTAGAAAAAAATATGATAAGTTTTTGGACCATAACTCCTTCAATTTTCATGCTATCACAATTTATAAAAAACCATTGTAAAGGTAATTAAGAGAGCTACAACATCCTTTATTGCAATATATAGTAAGAAACCTTTTTCTCAAACAGTGAAGGGTTAAAGGGCTTAAGAGACGCTGTGATTGCGCTGCCACACACTCTTTAAACAATCATATCTCCGTCAATTTTTGTTTGACAAAAAAGGCAAATAAACCAAATTGTTTGTCAGAAAAATACGTAAATTTTTCATCCTTACACTTTTCTACGTATCTGTCGTTATTTTTGAGATATTATGAAAAAGTGTTTTTTTTTATTTGAACTTGTTTTTAATCGTGGCTTTTTTAAAAAAGATGTCCTGAAGCAGCCAAACTGATAAAATCTACCAAACTCTTCATAATAAAGTTAATTCTAGGCGGAATACGATTAATTTTAACTTTAGTGGAAATGGCACTTATGAAACCCATTGATTTATAAGAAAAAAGCACTAGATGCTCCTCTTATTTGCAATACAAGCTCACTTATTTTACGTGCAAAAGACTTTTAATAGTGCTCATTTTAAAGTTTATTTCAAGCACAACAAAACTCTTTTTTTATTAGAATGCCTAATGCATTATCTGCTCGCCACTAGATGGCATTGACCACATCGATTAAATTTCAGAAAAAATACAAAACGGCTTTGATCTTTAATATTGCACTTAGAATACTTTATAAAAAACCACATTGTTCATTTTTTCACCTGCTACAATTTTGTTTTTTATAAAATTTTCGATAAAACGTATATTTTTGGAGATATTTGCAAAAAACCGATGAAAAACATGAAAAAATTGCTAATTTTCAATTGCCAATAACTTTGAAAAGTATTGGATTTTTCGAAAATCTTTATAGATGATTTTTTGCTTAAAATTAGGCCTTCTATCGGTATTCGAGGTTATTTTGAAAAACAAAAAATCACCCCCGAGAAGGGGTGGCAACCACTCCCAGGGTTGTGGAGTACAAATCATTTTCACTTTTGAAGTTAAGGGTAAGATGAACCTAATTCCAAAATTATATGCAATTCGGTTCACAGTAAAAAAATTCGTAGCAATAATGCTTCAATGACTGCACTAAATGTTTTATAAATCGATTATATGTATTGTACATACAAAATTACGAAGTTATGGTGTGCGTTAGTTCCGCAATGATTATCTAGAAAATTATTGTATCAACCTCAATTTCTTTAATATAACAATATATTAAAGTGTAAATCGTTTTAACTGTATATGTAAGAAAAGCTGGTGTCTGAAAGAAGACATGACCAAAAAATGAAACAGATAATGTAATTTACTGAATTTATAATTTGTTATATATCATATTAAAATTATTTTTAATGTTAAAACATATTACAAAGTTTTTAATAACATTTTAGATGATTATAAGGGTTACAAAATAATATGATATAACAAAAAATTTTTAAATATAAAATGAAGCAATGTAGCCCTCTGTACATATTTACTATTTGTTATTGGCTTACTGATATAGGTCGGTATGTACATAATTATTATAGATAAAAAAGTTAAATTACCAGAGCCCTTATGTAAGGTCCTTTTCAATTTATCTGATGGTACCTGTGAATGGTACACAGTGTGCAACAGGTACAAGTGTGCTCTTCAATATTTTGTATAAACTTAGTGGTTTTTTAGAACTGCCGAGGAAGTGTTTTACATCAAAGTGTAGTGTTTACAACCAGCTTCAAGTGTATGTGAGTAGTTTTAATAAAATCTGTGAATTAAATAAGATAAGGACAATTTAATCAAAGTTTTTTCATGGAAATACAAGAATGTTAATTGAATACAGATAAAGAATGATCAGAGATAAGACATCCTGACCTCTGGACTGTAAACTGAGCTGAGCTAGGACTGGGCCTGAACAGGTATCACTGCCAGCTGTCAACTACACCCAACTTTGTTTACAAACGAGGAGGTTCCAAGCAAAAGCAAACATGTCCATAAAAATAAAAATTTGAGTTAGCAGCTGATTTGAAATCATGAACATCATTGCTATCACTCCATTCACTTTTATTCATTCAAAAAAATATATGTCCTATTTAAAATAAACACTGAAATATGCAGGTTCAGAACAAAGAAACACATGTCCCCGCTTAGTTCCAAGCAGACACAAACATGTCCCTCTAGCCAATGAGAAGGCTCCATCTGATCATGTGATCAGCAATATTATGATTTTTATTTTCAGTTACCTGCTATTTGGGTTTGAGGTTATAATTCCAGTGTTTGTATTACACAGTCTATCAATAATTTGCAATAGTATTAATGGTGTTTTTATGTATCAAGTTATGGAAAATATGGATGACAATGGTTTAGTCAGAATTGGTGATGCTAATCAAGGCTCAAGAAAGAAACCAAAGACAGCAAGTGTAAGGACATTAGCTAAGTTAAAACGACATGGTGCCCCTCTTGGTTGTCGTGTTTTCCAACCTTGTAAACATTTGAACAAAGGTGTGAAATGTGCTCTAGTGAGACCTAAAGATGCTTTGAACACAAGACAAGTCCTTTATAAGGAAGCAGAAAAGAACAAACAAGATGGAATCATTGCCAGCTGGGTAAGTCTAAATAACATTAAACGAAAGAGACCTAGGCCTACCTCAATTAGCTCAAAGAAACACAACTTTACTGTGAAGTATAATATAATTTCTGTAACTGGAAAGATAATACCTGTGTGCAAAAAGTTTTTTATGCATATCACCCTTTTAAAAGCAACCCGCTTGCACAACATTGCTCTGAAGATAAAAAATGGAGAAACTATAACAGACAAGAGAGGTGGCGATAGGTGCAGCCAAAAGTGTGAGCCCAAAAAACAGGCTCTGAGGTTATTTTTATGCAACCTGAGAGGAAGAGAGAGCCATTACAATCGAAAGAAGTCGAAGAGAATATACCTGCAATCAGATTTAAACAAGGCAAAATTGCGCGTTATATACAATGCCACAGTGTCAAAGGATCTAACAGTTTCAAAAAGCATGTTTAGCAGAGTTTTTAATGAGTTCAATATAGGGTTTAGATCCCCTGCCACAGATGTATGCTGCACTTGCTATGAACTAGATCTTAAAATCAAATCAGAAAAAGCTAAACCTAATGTAGATAAACCAGTCATCACCAAACTTATGTTCGAGAAAAGAATTCACAAAATAAGAGCTAAGTGCTTTTATGAACTCATGAGGGAGAATAGAGATGACGAAGTAACTTTCTGCTTCGACCTACAGCAGGTACAACCTCTCCCCAAAACCCCCATCCAAGAAGCATTTTATAAAAGGCAACTTAGTTTTTACTGCCTCTGTGTTGTTGGATCAGATGCAAGAGATCCAGTATTTTATACTTGGACTGAGGAACTAGCTGAACGAGGGGCAACCGAGGTATCCTCAGCTATTTTGCATTTTCTAATTTCAGAGGCAAAAAGTTTGTCTGAAAATGTCCACACAATAAGACTGTTTTGTGATGGGTGTCCAGGACAAAACAAAAATAACCCCTTGATCCACACTTTGATGTATTTTCTAGGCACGGAAAGTCATAACTTAAAAGAGATTAGCATTACATTTCCTGTTAGAGGGCATAGTTTTATGCCCGCTGACCGAGTTTTTGGTAGAGTAGAGAAGTTATTGAGGAAGCAGCCTACCATGAGCACCAAAGAAGATTACTACACTGTCTATCAATCTGTAGGAGAAGTGCGGAAACTGGGAGATGAGTGGTCCTTAGTAAACACAAAATGTTTATCTTCAAGATTTAGGAACGTTGATCATATTTCTGAAAAGAAGAGAATTTTCTTAAAGAAGGGAAAAGCGGTAGTGGAAAAAACAACTGGCCGTCGTGAAGTTTCCACTGTTAAAGTGAAATCAACTGATCATTTCAGATTTCAAAGTGATACTGAACAGTTCATTTCCCTGCAGAAGAAGGGTTGGTCATCTACCAAGTGTTTTTCAACCCCTTTAGAGCCTGTTCCACTTGGACATGCTATAAAATCATCTAAGAAGAAGGACGTTGAATCGTTGCTGAAGTTAATGTACGGTGACGAATGGAAAAACAATACTAACTTGTCTTGGTACAAGATAATTCTTGAGGAGACACCGGAATGTCATGAAATTGAAGGTGACGAGGAAGAGTATGAGTGTGACTGCTTGGAGCCTGATGTGGGACTGCATATCTGAAAATTTTATTATAGCCTACTTTCTAAAATAGTAATTCAACATAATATGTAATAAATTTTGTATACCAATAAAACTAGTATTATACTATACATTCTATTGTTTACTGAATTTTTAAACCCTAGAAAAGAAAACATGTCCAATGTAGGTTTATGCAAAAGCAAACATGTCCCTTGTGATCAGTCAAATAAGAACATGTCCATATTTGTATTGCTAATAACGAGCACATTACGTGAAATACATTTGAAATGTGCACGTATTTTGACTCACAAAGTTTACAACAATCATAAAAAATATATAAATTTATTGTAATATTGCATAATGTTGTAATACTAGTTTTTTCCAAATTCCCCAAAGTTCCATTTGGGTGACATGTTTGCTTTTGCTTGGAACCTCCTCAAACAAACTCACATCCTTGGAAGGGAACTATTTATTCTACCACTAGCTTTAATAATTTCATACAGTTATTGAATTTGCTATTATCTATTTATTATTATTTACTTATTTTGTTTAACTGTGTTTCAAATATGACAAATAAAAAACAATTTTTTTGTGGGAAGTGTACAAGGGACATAAAGAGAGCTAAGTCCATATTATGTAGGGGAGCATGCTCTAAATGGTTTCATTTTAAATTTACTTCCTTAAGTAATGATGAGTACAACAAAATCTACAAAACCAAAGAAAAATGGTACTGTGAGTCATACTTATCTTTTGATATAGCTGAAGAGCTTGACTTAGAAACAAGTTTAATAGAAATAGATGTTACTCAGGAACTCGAGAATCAAATGGAAATTATAAACACCTTGAATGAAGATTTGAGGCAAGCACAGGAAGAAATACAAAAACTCAAAAACCATAGTGTACAGTTAGAATCCTTAGTTTTACAAAAAGAAGAAATTATAATAAATTTAGAGAGAAAAATAAAGGAACAAAATCTTATAATTAAGGAGCCTCATTGGCCAAGTTTACCAACACGAGATAGAGAACAATTACATGTTAGTCTTCCACTGGTTCATTCAACTCCAGAAAAAAGGTACACCAGGGTTGGAAAAAGAGCATGGAGTTCTAAAAAAAACCAAAATGTTGCTCCTCCATCAGTTGCAAACACTAAGAAATGTACAAAATAATATGAAAAAGAGCTATATAAAAATGATTAAATTCAAATTTTAATAAAGTAACTCAAAACCGTTTTGAAGTTCTTTTATCTCAAGAAAAGGATGAAAAAGAAGGAGAACTAAAAGAAAACACTTCTGATGATGAGAGACCTGGCAAAAATAAGATTCTCCTCTGCGCTGATAGTCATGGTTGAAATTTAGCCTGGCATCTGAACAACATACACTCCCTAACTGAATATGAAGCGGTGGGTTTTATAAATTCCGGAGGGAGATCAAAGCAAATTTTGAAGAAAAAGAATATTGAAGGGGAAAATTTAAACAAAAAAGACATTTTGGTACTCATGTGTGGGTCAAATGACACTGCTAGAAATGAGGGTGAAGAGGCTCTGTCAAATATATCTGACACATTGGACAACACAAAAAACATCAATGTCGTTCTGGTTGATCTGCCGACGCGATACGACTTGGTAAACTGGTCTTGTGTGAATCGAGCTGTATCAAGGACTAATCTGCGCTTGAAGGAGTTAGGCCAGAAATACTCACACGCTACAGTGGTTGATGTGAGTAAAGCAGAGACACTTCCATACTCGTCACGGCCGACATCTCAACACCTGAGGGAAACAGTGGTTAGCAAAGCTGATAGCTGAAAAAATTCAACAAATCACAACAAGTGAGGCAGAGACATTCCAGCAACTCAGCAGTCAAGACAGCAAGTAGAAGATCTTTCCTCTTCAAGAAGTACTGCGTCGGAAAACTGCCAACCCTTGCAGCTGGGCAAGCATCCAGGTCAGACTACAGCGACAATAAATCCTTAAATATATCTAACATTCGATCCATTAGAAATAAGTTAGATTTGTTGGATTTATTTTTAAGTAGTTTGAATTGTCATATTGTAACACTAAGTGAGCACTGGCATTATACTGTCACGGAGCTGGCCGTCGCGCGGCGGCTGCGGTGGCGGCCTGGCTGTTGACGTAAGGGACCGCCATAAATCCTTCTGCGAGAGCCATCAACACCCTCATAAATGGCTGGGCCAGTCCTTTCTTCTGAATAGGCTGATGACAATAGAAAGTCTAGAGCAGTCTTTCCTGGTAAAAGACTCACTGCCCATTGACTCCGGAATCTTCTAGACCTTCCAGAGCCCACCGGTATAGACCCTTCTAGCAAGAATGCTAGAAGGTTATATAAGGCCGTCTAACTGGGGAGCCGGGGGAGTTGTGAGTACCAGTGAGGCAGTGTAGTGGGTGTCGTGACACGGATCCTGTGATAGTGAGTGCCTGCGGAGATACTGCTGTGGGAATCGTCGCATCGTGGGATCGACCGGAAGATTCAGCAGCGCAGTATTGGACAACTCCTGTGGAAGGATACGACACCGGGGAAACCGTAAGCAAATTGGACTTAAGCAGAAGAGACAGTAAAGCCACTTGTTAATTAGCTATATTTGTGATTGCAAATAATATTAGTTTTGCAAAAGCCATCTTAGTCATTTAGCAAATATTAATAATAGTAATTGTAATTATTGGAGTTGTAATTAATAGTAATAATTGTAAAATAGTAATTTCTTTCAATTAAAGTAATTATTTGTCCTTATTGTAAATTAGCTTTAATAAACATTATTAATATTGTAACTAATAATCGTGTTGCTTATTTGTAAACCCACATAAGAATTATTTAGTTTGTAAAAAACGTAAACATTGGTGTCAGAAGTGGGATTGATTTGTTAAAGCAACACTTTTAGATATTATTTATTATTTATTTATTGTATTAATATTATTTTAAAGTAATAATATAATAAAACGATGGCTTCTAGTGGGTTTAAGTTAGCAGATTTGAAAGTGGCTGATTTAAAACGGGAGTTAGAAGAAAGGGACTTAGATACTTCTGGGACAAAAACAGTTTTTAGCTAATAGACTTAAACAGGCGATGATAGAAGCAGGTGAAGATCCCGAAATATTAATTTTTTGAAACTGAAGCAAGTAAGCTTACCAAAGTGTTACAATCTAACTTAACTAAAACATTGGAAGAAAAATTAAATAGTAATAGTAAAACATTGGAAGAAAAATTAAATAGTAATAGTAAAACATTGGAAGAAAAATTAAATAGTAATTGTGAAAACACTTCAAAATGACTTGAAAAGTAATGAAAGACGAATTAGCTACAGAGTTTTAATTTAAAAATTTGTAGAGTTGAAGAGGAATTTAAAAAGCAACTAGAAGCAGGTATAAATGGGTTGCTCCAAACAATTAGAAGACAAGTTAAATGATTATTCAAAAGAATTTGGTGATAGAATTAGGATCTTAGAGGAAATAGCTCAGAGAAACAAGGGCTCAGAAACCTGCACAGAATCCATTGTTAGCCCAGAAGATGGAAAACCAGAATTAATTACGGAACCTCAGCTTAATTCATGTCCACCAATGAGTAATGCAGGGGTGCCAACCTTCGACGGTAAGATGACCTGGGAGGATTTTCGGACACTGTTCGAGACTGCTGCCGCCGTCCACCGTTGGCCGTCATCAACAAAAGCGTCCATGCTCTGCCTTTCGCTGCGTGGAGACGCGCTAAAGGTCCTGCAGACCGTGCCACCTGCGGAGCGCCAAAACTACGGAGAACTGGTTAGACGACTGGAGATGCGGTTCGGACATAAGCACATGGAACTGGTCTACAGGTCTCAACTCAGGAGTCGCCACCAGAAGTCCAATGAATCACTGCAGGAATTTGAAGCTGATATCGCACGACTTGTAAGAGGTGCTTACTCTACTTGTGATGAGGCTGTCTGCGAGAACTTATCCATCGACAAATTCCTCGACGGCCTTCGAGACGCTGAAACACAGCAGGCTGTAAAGTTGGCTCGTCCTAAGACATTACACGAGGCGCTAACACAAGCACTAGAATTTGAAGCAGTAAAACAGTCTGTGCAAGGACATGCACGTCTTCGAGGAGTCTGCGTGGAAGAAGGTTTTAAGATAGAAGACGTAGTCCAGAGAGTGCTGGATGCGCTGAAGAACAGGAAGAAGGAAATCCGCTGCTGGAGTTGTGGAGAGTTGGGCCATCCCCGAAGCAAGTGCCCAGATAGAGCCTCTCGGGGGGCAGATGCAGGAAAACTAAAAAGGGTTGACAGGAAGGGCAATTGTCAACCCAGCAAACTGAGGCCCCAGCCGACAGCATTATTGTGGCATCTTTGTCAGGACAGACTAACAGCCTCTACATAGATGGATTAGTCAACGGGAAGCCCAGAAGCCTTCTACTAGACACTGGGGCAACGATGACCATAGTAAATAGAGATGTTTGTTCACCTCCCAATAAAGTCACTCCAACAACCTGGACATTGAGGACTGCGACTGGGGACTTGGCCAGTGTTCACGGGGGAGACAGTTGCCACCTTCTGCATCGGGAGTACATGCTTTAAACATCGCACTCTCGTTGCTAACATCGAGGAGGACGTTATACTCGGCATGGACGTAATGATGAAACTTGGCCTTCAATTAGACCTCAAGAAAGGGGTGACGACTGTTGGCGGAGAAGAAGTCGTCCTTCAGCTTAGAAAAAATCTTACTTCTTCGGTGCGGTTATTAAAAGATACCACACTGCCATCTCGTGCTCAGAAGATCGTGAGAGCAGAAGTCGACAGAACTGTACCGGAAGGACAGAACTTAATGTTAGACCCAGCTGTAAACGAAGAGGAGCTTGGCCGAGTGTGTGTCCTTGTAGGGAAGACACTGTTTTCAAATCTTCCAGGGAAGTTCCAGTCTGCATAATGAACTTAAACGACTATCCTGTTACTTTAAAACAAGGCAAGCTCTTTAGGTACCTGTTACTCCAGTTTCTTCTGTATCGCAATCTGTTAGACAGACAGCATCCTGCCACAAATGAATCTTCCAGAAGACATAGCTAAATTTGTGAGAGATGCTTGCAAGGGAATGGACTTGGAACAAACTAAACAAGTAGCTAAAGTTAATAACAGGAGTACCAGGATGTTTTCGAAACTGCTACAGGGCCAAGAGGCAGGACGACTGTAGTTTCAGCACAAGATAAATGTTGGAGACGCACAACCAATCCGCCAAATTCCTAGGAGACTACCCTGGGCGAAGAGGGAGGAAGCTGAGCAAATAACAAAGGAGATGGAGCGAGATGGGGTGATCGAGCCTTCCAGCAGTCCATGGAATTCGCCGGTGGTACTAGTGAAGAAGAAGGATGGGACTTCTAGGTTCTGCGTGGACTACCGACTACTCAATAACGTCACCAAGAAGGACAGTTACCCTTTACCGCGGATCGAACGACACACTGGATGCTCTGGGAGGCGGCAAGTTCTTCTCGACCCTGGACATGAAGAGTGGGTACTGGCAAGTAGAGATTGCTCCAGAGGACAAGGAGAAAACGGCATTTTCCATTAGGGAATGGAAACGGAACTGTGGCAGTTCACCGTGATGCCTTTTGGACTATGCAATGCACCAGCTACCTTCGAGAGATTAATGGAGAACGTGCTTAGAGGTCTAACTTGGGAAACCTGTCTAGTGTATCTGGATGATATCATAGTCATTGGAAAGACGTTTAAAGACCATCTTCAGAACCTGGAAAAGATCTTTATAAGGCTTCGTTCTGCCAACTTGAAGCTTTAACCTGAAGAAGTGCAACTTATTTAAAAATAAGGTAAACTATCTCGGACATGTAGTCTCGTCAGAAGGAGTCTCTGTGGATCCAGAGAAGATACGAGCGATAAAAAAGGAATGGCCCACACCACGTAACAAACATGAGGTAAGAAGTTTCCTCGGGCTGTGCACCTATTACCGCCCGCTTCGTGAAGGGTTATGCCGATATTGCTAAGCCACTGACCAAGCTCACGGAAGAACAGCGCAAGTTTGAATGGACCTCAGAGTCGAGTGAAGCATTTGGGATACTCAAGACTGCTCTCTGTAGTGCTCCGATCTTGGGATTCCCTCGCTTTGGAGAAAAGTTCATTGTCGACACTGACGCCAGCGACGTGGGCATAGGAGGAGTACTCTCGCAAGTTCAGGATGGCCAGGGAAACCGTGGTAGCCTATTTCAGCAGAACACTATCTAAGGCCGAAAGGAATTACTGCGTCACAAGGAGGGAACTGCTAGCAGTCGTGAAGTCCCTAGAACACTTTCATAAATACCTCTATGGACAACCTTTCCATTTAAGGACAGATCACTCCGCCCTGACTTGGCTACTGAACTTCAAGAACTTGGAGGGGCAGACAGCGCGATGGGTGCAGCGGCTTCAGGAGTACAAACTTCACGTCTGAACACCGACAAGGGAAGAAACATTCCAACGCTGATGCTCTGTCACGTCGTCCTTGTCCAGAAGGCTGTAAGCACTGCTCCAAGGTAGAAGAAAAGAATTCCTTCGGCAGAAGTACGTTGTGTCACCGTGGAGCCTGCTAGTGGATGGGAAATGAGTGAACTTCGGAACGAGCAGCTAGGAGACACGGAGATCGGACCACTCCTGCGAGAGGTGAGTGGAAGCTGGAACTCGACCTAGTTGGGAAGACATCGCGGCTAAGAGATCACCTATACAAGAGCTACTGGGCACAGTGGGACTCTATGAAGATCAAGAACGGAGTACTAATAAGGATCTGGAAGCTCCTAACGGGAAGAGGAAAATCGAACAGGATCGTACTCCCAAGAAGTAAGAGGAGGGAAGTCCTTATGGAGTTGCATAACGGAGCGTCTGGAGGTCATCTTGGTGTCAACAAGACAGTGGAAAAGTTGCGACAACGGTTCTACTGGCTGCACCTTAGGGCTGATGTTGAGAAATGGTGCCGCCAATGTGATGTATGTGCTGGAAGCCGAGGGCCTCAAACAAGAAGTCGAGGCAGGATGCGGCAGTACAACGTTGGATCACCCTTCGAGAGGATCGCCATCGACATCGCTGGACCATTTCCCGTGACAGACGCAGGGAATAAATATCTCCTGGTGGCCATGGATTACTTCACGAAATGGCCAGAAGATACGCCATACCAAACCAGGGCATCTACTGTGGCATGGATGCTTGGTGAACGACTTCGTCTGCCGGTACGGGGTACCCCGTGAGCTACACAGCGACCAAGGGACGAACTTCGGTTCTATCTTGATGAGGGATGTTCTTCAGCGTCTGGGAGTGCATAAGACACGGACAACCCCGCTTCACCCGCAATCCGATGGGATGGTTGAGAGATACATCAAGACTCTCGTCGGGTCATCTCAGGAAAGTTGTCTCCACCAGCCAGCGGGATTGGGATAAGAAGGTGCCAGTTTTTTTTTCTGCTGGCCTACAGATCTTCTAGCCATGAAACAACTGGTGTTACCCCAGCAAGAATGGTCTTCGGAAGAGAACTTCGGCTACCAAGTGATCTCATGTTCGGCCTACCACCTGACAAGGAGAGGCCAGCGACTGACTTCGCCTCGGAACTCGTTGATCAATTGCACGACACTCACGAGTTTGCTCGCCAGCACCTGAAGGTCGCCAGTGACAAGATGAAGGCTCGCTACGACCGACAAGCCAACTCAGCTGGATTCCAGGAGAACAACTTGGTTTGGCTCTACAGTCCCCTGCGGAGGAAGGGAAGGTGCCCAAAGCTTCAACAGGACTGGATTGGACCTTATCGTGTGGTGACACGAATCAACGACGTGGTCTACCGAATCCAAAGACACCCAAGAGGCAAGATGCTCGTCGTCCACCTAGATCGTCTAGCGTCTTACCATGGTTCCAACACTGATCGGGACGATCAGCCTTAAGGAGAGGGCAGTGTCACGGAGCTGGCCGTCGCGCGCGGCTGCGGTGGCGGCCTGGCTGTTGACGTAAGGGACCGCCATAAATCCTTCCTGCGAGAGCCATCAACACCCTCATAAATGGCTGGGCCAGTCCTTTCTTCTGAATAGGCTGATGACAATAGAAAGTCTAGAGCAGTCTTCCTGGTAAAAGACTCACTGCCCATTGACTCCGGAATCTTCTAGACCTTCCAGAGCCCACCGGTATAGACCCTTCTAGCAAGAATGCTAGAAGGTTATATAAGGCCGTCTACTGGGGAGCCGGGGGAGTTGTGAGTACCAGTGAGGCAGTGTAGTGGGTGTCGTGACACGGATCCTGTGATAGTGAGTGCCTGCGGAGATACTGCTGTGGGAATCGTCGCATCGTGGGATCGACCGGAAGATTCAGCGCAGTATTGGACAACTCCTGTGGAAGGATACGACACCGGGGAAACCGTAAGCAAATTGGACTTAAGCAGAAGAGACAGTAAAGCCACTTGTTAATTAGCTATATTTGTGATTGCAAATAATATTAGTTTTGCAAAAGCCATCTTAGTCATTTAGCAAATATTAATAATAGTAATTGTAATTATTGGAGTTGTAATTAATAGTAATAATTGTAAATAGTAATTTCTTTCAATTAAAGTAATTATTTGTCCTTATTGTAAATTAGCTTTAATAAACATTATTAATATTGTAACTAATAATCGTGTTGCTTATTTGTAAACCCACATAAGAATTATTTAGTTTGTAAAAACGTAACAATACTGAGGAAGCCTCCATGTATGTTCCATATGGTTTTAAGATAGGAAATATTAGTTGTAGGAAAATGTCACTAGGAGGAGGAAGTGTTATATTTGTCAAGCAGGATATTGATTTCAAGACTATTGATGTGGATAGTTTTTGTATCGAAAGAACCTTTGAAGCGACAGCAGTGATTCTGTCTAGGGAAAACCTTGCCATAGTTACAGCTTACAGACCACCAGATTCTAATATGGACATTTTTTTGGACACACTTTTAACTTTTCTGTACAAAAAAATATAAAAATTCAAAAATTGTTTTAACAGCAGATTTTAACATAAATATTGCAAAGAAATCATATAAAACACATTCTTTTTTAAATGTTTTAAGATCTTGTAACCTGTACTGTCTGAATCAAGAAGCAACTAGAGGTAAAGCATGTATAGACAATATTGCCACAAATGTATCTAGAGAACATGTTGACTGTATAGTTGTAGAACCCCACTTATCGGATCACGCAGGGATTATAGCAAAGTTTGATTGTTTTAACCCAAAATTAAATGGTAATAAGGAAGTAAAATATGTTAGAAACCTTTCATATAATGCCACTTTAAATCTTAGGGGAAATTTAAAAGCTGTAGACTGGTCACATACTGGCAATTTTTCAGAGGTTGATCAGCCTGTGATTACTTTATTAATAATGTGATAAACTCTCTCAATGAGTTTTGTAAAGTGAAGCAGATTAAAACTAATGCTTTGAAAATCCCACACCATAAATGGTTTACATCAGAGTTAAGAAAATTTAGAGAGTTTGTGGTTGGCCTTTATGATAGGTTCAAAAGTAGCAAGGGTACACTTAATGAAAATTACCATAAGAAGGAATATTTAGGAGCTTTAAAATAGTACAGGTCCAAAATTAGGCAAGAAAAAATAAAGTGAAATGAAAACTATATACAAAATGCCACAAATAAATGTAAAGCAGCCTGGAATGTAATAAAAGCAGAAACTAACTCTGGCAATAACAATAAGTATGATCAGGCAGCAGGCATATAATGTGATACATTTCATGACTATTTTGTTAATTTAGTAAGTAATCTAGATATAGGTAGTGGTTTAAACACTGGTGTATTGGAAAACAATACAATAGAACTTACAAATAATTATTACGTCTTGAATTCTAATAGGGCAATAGAGATCTTTAGTTGGAAAACAATTGTAGATAGTGACCTTTTAAAATTAGTATCAAACTTGAGCTCACCAAGGAGTGAGGACTATTACGGGATATCTAACAAAGTGGTAAAGGACATCATAGACATAATTTTAAGACCTTTCACCTTTATTTTTAATATGATTCTGGAACAAGGTAAATATCCTAAAACTTTTAAGATAAGTAAAGTTACACCCATTTATAAAAAAGGAGATAAACTTAATCCATCCAGTTATCACCCAAATTCCTTGATACCAATATTTAGTAAAATTTTAGAAGGGTGTATAAAAATGCAACTAAATCTTTTCTTTGTACAAAATAATTTGTTGTGCGATCAACAATTTGGATTCATCTCTGGACGTAGTACTGTAAAAGCTGTAGAAAGAGTAGTGGAAAAATTCTTTTAAATTTTGAAAGTAAGTTTCTGCCGTCTGCAACACTGATAGATTTATCAAAGGCCTTTGACTGTATTTCTCATGAATTAATAGTGAAAAAATTGTTTTGTTATGGTATTAATAATAATGAACTAAATCTTTTCAAATCATTCCTTAGTTATAGAGAGCAGATGGTTGTACAAGGGCAAGACAAATCTAATTTTAGAGAAATAAAAGTGGGTGTCCCGCAAGGTTCAGTGTTAGGACCTTTACTCTTCGTTATTGCCATCAATGACTTAGCTTTTAATACACAGTGTACAACAATATTCTACGCTGAGGATACCACTCTCTTAAATTTTGATCAAAATCTTAATGAACTTGTTATGTAAGAAAACCAGGTAGTTAAAAGGGCATTAGATTGGTTTGAGGCTAATAAACTTATGGTAAACAACAGCAAAACTGAAAAAATCATTTTCTCTTTGAATCACACAATATATAAAGACATTAAGCCTGTAAAGCTTTTGGGAATGTATCTAGGTTAAGCTGGGATTATCACATTGAAGAACTGTGTAAAAAACTGGCAAGGGTAACCTATCTTTTGAGAAGGTTAAAAAACTGTGTATCAAGAAATATGCTAATTATGGCCTACTATGCATTTTTTCAATCTCATTTGCTTTATGGCATAACCCTATGGGGTAACTCTTGTAACTCCGAAAAAGTTTTTGTATGGCAAAATAAGCCCTTAGGATAATAAAAATTTTGAACCTAGGGCGTCGTGTGTAGAAATTTTTAAAGAACTAGAAGTAATGACCCTTTATAATTTATATATATATATATATATATATATATATATATATATATATATATATATATATATATATATATATATTGCTGTTTAACTAGTGTTAAAGAGAGTCTTGAGTTGTTTAAAGTACGGCAGGAAGTACATAAATATCCAACTAGATCAAATTATTTCTTAGAATTGCCTCAAATAAAATTAGAGAAAACCAATAGAAGTCACATTAAAATTAAACTTAAATTTTTTTAACAAATTACCTGAAAAGGCATGCACTGTACCCCAAAGTTTTAAACAAGTAACAGAAAGGTGGTTTAAACAAAATGTTTTTTATTCAGTGAATGATTTTTTGAATTGTGATATTAGTAGCCTAAGATTTTAAATTATTTATTCATTTATTTATGATATTTTTAACTGTGTGTAGATTCAACTTTTAAACCTTACATTAACTTTAGTAAATAATTTATGTACATAGTTTAGTTTATTTATTGACTTTCATATTTATTCAATTGACTTACATGAAAAATATGTGCCTAATATGTATTTTTTAAGGTTTATATGCTGTGATCATTGTAAATAGTTAGCTATGACTTTGTCAATTGCACTTCTATGGATTGCCTAATGACAAAACCTTGAATCTTGAATCTGAGCTTGAATTTAGGTAACAATGTACTATTCTAAAAACTAAATAAAATAAAAATAAAATTCCAACAGTAGCATTTACAGCAACATTATATTAGTTCAGTGGTTTGAGACAGTTTTTCTAGTACTTTGTTTTTTAGGCAGGCTGCATTAAAACTAGTCAGGACAAGGCATTAACAATTGTAAAAAGTAACAAGATTGTAACAACATGTATACAATTTTAAAAAATTCCCTAAAAAATATATAAATCAGTAATAGGTATAAAATTCAATAGTAAATATAAGATTTAACAACAAATACAAAATTTAACAATCAATATATCAAATTATACAAATTAGAAACAAATCATTTGCAGTGAGAAATTTCTCAACTGAATGAAATTGAGATGTTCAGAAACAATGGTAAAATTTGTGTGTAAATGTTTTTACAGGGTATTTAAGAATGAGATGCTCAAGTGAAAGTGACCATTTAACTTGCCCAATCTGTGAGAGTGAATTATTGTTTTATTTTTATTACGAGTGTTGTAGCTATGTACATCACTGGCAAGTCTTCCTAACTGTGGGTTTCTCATTATATATAAAGGAAGATAAAATATATAAAGGTTTATTACAGTTTGAATTCCCATCTTCACAAACAGAGGTTAACAATGGTCTTGTACAACAGCCTTGCTTTAACAGCTTTTTTGCTACAATAAAATGCTGTCTATTTTATTACAGTTTCTCTATAAGGACCAGGCCATATCTAATGATTGACTGAAAGTATGCAAAACAAAGGTTAACAATGGTCTTGTACAACAGCCTTGCTCTAACAGCTTTTTTTGCAACAATAAAATTTTGTCTATTTTACTACAATTTCTCTTTAGGACCAGGTCATATCTAATGATTGACTGAGAGTATGCGAAATAAGCAGTTTGAATATACTTTTCAGGGACTTTAATAACACTCATAATTTGGTTGTTTTCATCGAATGTTTTGATGAAATGAATAATTTGATATTACAATTAATGATGGTACTTTGGGATTATACCGACCACACCCAGACATGAATCGTTATTTGACATTTTGCTTCTACTGATTACTAGATTAGTGTAGAACAATATTTCGTCAATATAAAACAGGATTTGTCTTATCGCAAACCCATCCCCACCCTCAGACAGAGGTCAAAGTCGAGCGGTCTAGTAGATAACGTGATTGCAGAGTCTCGCCACCCGTTCAGCTGGTACGTCGCTTTGTTGTACTTCCGTGTTTTACCTCTACATTTCTCCAAACACAAAAATTCGACAAAAACAAACATTACCAAACTAAAACTAAACTCTTTATTGAAAAAACACTCAAAACTTGTTTTTATTCTTAATCACACTCCGCCACCCAAAATGCGAGTGCCTCCGGCCATCAGCGCGAGCTTCGGTGCTGCCCCACGCTGATGTCGACGAAAGAAAAAACATCCCTCGAGATAGTACCTATCAGTAAAATATCAAATTCTAGAGGGGCTGATCAGAAATATAAATTGAATTGTAATGGAAAGGCAATTATGTACCGTTCAAATGATGTGATGCCGCGCCCTGCCCTAATCGGGATTCTCGAGAAAGATAAGATAACAGCGACAACAATACCGATCACAATACCTGGGAATGCTTGTAATTTTGTAATTAAACAGTTGTTTTTTCGTTCTATCATGTTTGTTTCTATAAATTTATATTTTTGTGTTCTTCATACTGGTGTGGGCGGTATAATCCCAAAGTACCCAATTAATTTAACTTAACAAAAGCTTTCAACATCCTAATTATAGTAATGTTTAATATAAACAATATACAAGAAGTAACTTTTGGAAATTTGTAAATGATGATGAATATGAGGAAATTGTGTGAGATATGCAATTGAAAGTGACCGTTCTTGGTGAGCAGTAAAGAGAAGTTTGAGGAGTGGACTACCGACAGACTGTCTAGCAGACCATCTTCGTGACTGTACTGGAGGGAAGTGTGCCTGTTTGGGGAGAATCCTTTCCTCTACTTCACAAAAACGGTTACTCACTAATATCTGGGAAAGCTATAAATACTGTAACATTTCTCTAATGTGAAGGTCTAGGCAAAAGCTGGTATTGTTACTTTCATAATGTAATTGTTACATTTATTTTATTAAAAATTTGTAATGTATGTTTTTATGTATTATATTTCTTGTTGCCTACAATTGTATAATATCAAAATAGGATAATATATCTAATTGTTTGATAATAACAATCGACTAACGAATGTAGACCATTTGTTAGTTTCCACAAAAGTGGGTAAAGTAAACATTTACCTAGCAACAGTATAATAAGTGGCCAACACAATTGGATGATTATCGATTTTAAATATCGATACAATCGGATACGACATGTGACCTATAGATATTCATAATTAATCATTGCCAGCTTTCTTAAATTAGACTAGAGCGTCATTAACTGCTGTTGCTAGTAACGCCATTTCGAGCCGTTATTTCATTTATGTAGAAGAAGGCTAGTGATGACAAGAACAAAGGTGACGAATATATGAATATTGGCTCAAAATAATTTTATAAAAAAAACTAGTTTCAGAAGTGAGTGCATTGCCAATCATCTTACGGAATGTATGTATAGACGAGAAATTATGATAATGTGGTGATCCATTCGAGCATCTTTTAAATGCTATGAAACATGTCTACCCTAATTGTAATAGTACTACGCAGCTCAAGAGTACTTTAAATACAATTTAAAAAAACAAATTCATTTCTTTTTGGACTACATACAAAAATACAGCTTCTCTATATTAACATTTTTAAAGCCTAAAAGTTAATTTAATTCGACATCATCGTTCAAAATTTATTCAAAGTAAAAACGTGTATAAAAATAAATTCAAAATTAAAATCATGTTTTGTAAAAAAATAAGTATTATTTGCAAATTATATTAAGATTAAAAACTAGCCAAACATATAGTTAAAAAAAAATATCTAGCATAAATCTATTATCTTATTTGGTCTGACATTTTGTTTTCTGTCTTCAAGATGGTCATGAATATCGATGATTCCATATCATTTGATAATTAGGCTATCATCCCATTGTGTTGGTGGCCACTTATTATACTGTTACTTTAATTTTCTTCCAGAGCATTTTCTTTTGATTAACTAGCCTAATATAAACTGGATAAAGCTAGATCTTTATATCAAGCAAAAGCAGTAGAACTAGGCTACTAATATTTTTAATGTTTTGTGTTTTAAGTTGAACATCCTTTGTAATGTATGTACATTAAACAAATTTAATCCCAAGACAGCCTAACAAACCATCTAAAACGGGGCCTCCAATATATAGTAAACAAATGGTCGTTTCTATGGTTAGAATGGCTCAATAATATCAAGGTAGCTAATGCGATAGAGTGGTACTCACAAGTCGCCTAGAACGTGTAAATTGATTCAATTTTACACATTTGTTGATTTGTAGTTATGTTCATTTTTATTCTATATGTCAGTCTTGGATGTGATTCTATCATTCTATCTTCCATTATTTACCGCGCCTGTCACTGAAACTGAAACAGCCTAAACATCTTTTTTTTCTTCTTCAAGTTTAGCTTCTTAGAGCAGGCTTCGTATATCATGAAGCCTCGTTGTTCAATATTCTATAAAATTTTCCCTATTTTGTTAGTGGAATCGGGTGAAACAAATATGATTGTGTACTGTTAGTTCAAAGAGGATTGGGATTGTAAAATAATGGCAGGATGTGAATAGGATCAAGGTAGGGTTTACTGTCTTCATGGCCAGGGACCCGTCAGGCCAACTTCCTAACCCGAAAAGGTATGGGCCACGGATTTATTTTGTTAACACTCCCAAGAAAGAACATTAATGTTGATAGAATGGATGAAATAGTTTGTTTTTGTTTATGTCTTTCTTAATCGTAAAGAGAAAAATGAGAAGTTCTTTATACATTGTTAAATCTGTTGTCTTCAAAATGTCTCTTATATCATAATCTCTGTTCCTACCTGTAAATTCTTTACAACACTGACATCTAGCATATTCATAATTCGGGCACTGTAAAAAGATGTGATTTATACTTTCATTCACACCTAATGTGCAATTAAGACACAGAGGTGTGAAAAATAGTTTGATCATGAATAGCTTGCTGTTTACCTTTGCAAGTCCCACTCTCATCCGTGTGATCGTCATAATTTCTTTTCGTTTTAAATTATAATTCTGAAACCAAGGAATTGTTGATACCTTATCTACGATTTGCTTATACCACTGAACTTTGGGGGTTAATTAAAAAAACATCCTGAAACTCTTTGAGACCCTTTCTTTTTTGGGCTATTTTAAAATCTTCTAGAGGAATGTTTATATCAGCTGTACTTACACCAGAAAGTATGGCATCTCTCGTTATTTTGTCGACTGTTTCATTGTGTTCAAGTGAAATATATCCTGGAATCCAAGTAAATGCAATATTCTTATTTGAAGCTAAGATTTCATAGACTATATTACTATTAACCGGTGTGCTTTTTTACCGGTGTCAAAATTGTATATTACCTTCTCGGCCGCTTGGGAATCTGGGCATATGAGTACATTGTTTAAATTAGTATTATTTACACACGTAACTGCTTTGTATATGGCTATAAGGTCTGCACTATAACTAGAGAAATACTTACTAAGAGAGAAATGGCCAGCTTGTTTTCGATCCGTCAGTGTAAACATAAACATAACCTGGTATGTTTGTGACAGATTGTTTAGCCATAGTTGCCTTAGAATACTTTTATTTGTATTCTTTTTTGTAAATGGGTAATTTGTGAGATGTGTAGTACATATACCGGTGTCCTTAATAAACACAGTAGGTCAAAATCCCAATGGCTTTTATAACCTGTTTTTTTTTCAACAAGTTAGGCATCACTTCAATTATATTATTGAATGCCTTAACAAATAATAGTAGCTATTTTCCTATTTTGCCAGTATGTAATATTTTCACAAACAAAACTAAAATAGCTAAGATTTTTAAAAGCAGGGTGATTATTTTCTAACAATATCTTATAGACTAGTTTGTTTGTTAGAATACTTCTCCTAACACCCAGTGGCAGGACTGCAGCTTCAGCTTGTACGGCTATCACTGGTGTACTACAAAAGGAACCCAAGGCTAACCTTATCGCCTGATTTTGAATTAAATCCAATTTACCCAAATCATTTTTTGAGACATGGCCGTAGATTGCACAGCAGTAATCCAGCTTAGATCTTATTAAGCTTTTGTAAATTTGTATGGCAAAATGTGGGTTACAACCTTTACTCCCACAAGTGATTGATTTGATAATATTGAGATCTTTAGTACATCTACTTCCAGGTTATTGATGTGTGTCTTAAATGTTAGCTTATTATCTAGTATTACCCCTAAAATCTTTATATTATCTTTGAGAGAGAGTACCTGTCCACTGATTGACAACGGATTCATGTTTACTTGTCGTTTTCTTGAAAAGATAATTGTATTGCATTTGGTTTCATTTAGCTGTAGCTGGAGAATATCAAATGTTGTTATGAGATTGTTTAGTGCTCCCTGTAATTTATGACTTAATACAATAAGATTTTTGTCAGAATGATATACTACAATATCATCTGCATATTGCAAGGATTTAATTTGCAAAGGCAAAGTTAAATTTATTTGTGATATGTACATAGCGAATAATAATGGTGATAACACGCTTCCTTGCGGAATACCTCTTGTTGTGGTTCTTGTTATATATATTTGCCTATTTGACACAGTACAGTGCCTATTGGTGAGCCACCTGTGAAGGTAAATACAGTAATAAATTTACTGGGAATTTTAAGATTAACCATTTTTTTGCAAAGTTCAGGAATATACTCATTATCATAAGCACCTGTAATATTGAGTCCTGTTCAGACAGTCCAAGACTGGAATTATCCAAATTAAAAGAGAAAGACATATTATGACCTTTGTTTACCAGTTATCAAGAAATAGAAACTTAAAATCAATTTGACTATGCAAATAACTTGGACAATTATTAGTGTTTTTATTGCAGTAAAATCAGAGACAAACTTCATCCATGATGATTTGTTCAATGATTCTGTCTCAATGGCCTTCCGTATCTCGTCAATTTCCTTGTCAACAGAACCATTCCTTAATTTACTCAAAGATTTCTTTGCTTCTTCTGTTCGTCCTTTCAATATAAGAAAATAGGGTGATTCTGTTGTCAAGAGAAAAGAGAAAAAAGTACAAGTGAAAATCCAGCAGTTATGTAAATTAAATTAAAGTGTTGAAGCTCAAAAAGGAGCCAAAGATGTATTCAATAAGGATTCCTACATACCACATAAACACGGGAATGCTGCTAAGAGCCCCTCGGTATTGGTGGTTGGCAATTTCGCTGATGTACATTGGCAGAATGGTACAAACTGCTCCCAAGGTAATACCTTGGACGATACGAATTCCGGGCAGGACCCAGATGGAATGTGTAAATGTAATTAATATCCACGAAAGGAAATTGATAGGTGCCATGAGCAATAGACAGTGCTTTCTTCCGTACATATTTGCTGCTAATGCTGCTGGGAAGCATGAGATCAGTTGGCCAAAGTTGATGATTGATACCATCCTAGAGCTGTCATCCAGAGTCATAGGGATGGGGCTGTTGCTTGAGAGAAGATGATCCAATGAGGCAGAAGTCCAGCCGTAGGATGTTCCAACCATAATCGTTGCCAGCCTTGCTAATAATAAAGAAAGCTGTTAGAGGAAATATAATGGTAGTAGCTTGAGGAGTAGGTACAATTTGATATTTAAGTAGTGATGGGTGAATCCAACATTTTGGATATCAAATCTGATTCTCAATCTTAAAAAATCAATCTTTGATTCTCAAATTTTGAATCCTAATAGCTTTTTTAATCCAAGTATTACATAAATTAACTGTTAATCCAATTTATGCCACTCTTAAACCTTTGGAGACTATCTGATGGTATAAATTGTAATAAGAGAATACCACTCTGTTGAAAAGGGATTTGCAGAGATTCAAAGAAACAGCTATACTTTAAGAACAAAGTAACGTCCTTTAATTTCTGCTTTAATTCGATGAAGTATAATATGGTAATATGATACATTATTACATGGGCTTCCAGAATGTATGCCTTTAATCTGTAAAAAGTAAGGCATATATTTGTGTCACTTATTGAACATATTTTATACTTGAAATATTTGAACAAAATGTAAACCATCCCTAGTCATAATAAAAATATTAAAATAGAAACAACATATTTTTTACAACTACAAAAATTGTGAAGTGAAGAAAAATTAGCTGCTGACACCTGCACATACATGCAACAATGCAAAAATAATCATACCAAATCCTAACTGAAACCAAAATATTACTTACAAACGTTTGATATTTACTTGTGTTACATATTTATGGTTTTGAAAATTCAAAGTACGTCAAACACTGTTGAAGATAGGTGGATTCAAGATTCGGGATTAGCCTTCGACACATCACTATAAATAAAAATGTTCATGGGTTAGGAAGAAAATGGTGAAAATAAACGTAGGAAACACAATTGAAGTGGTTTCACTAAATAAAGTGGTAGACAGTATTGTAAGATGTCTAAATTAATTGATTTATTCAACATATTTCTTATGACAAGACCCTTTCAAATCATTTTAATCATAATGAACTCTAAACAAAGAATAATTTTTTGCAGTACTGCTGCAAGAAGTACAATTTCATTAAAGATCTTTATTTTGAAATTTGGATATAAAAATTAATGTTATTAATTTTAAGATCATAATCAATGTCATAATAAAAAGTATTTGTTATAGTGATCAAAACACGTATAACTTTTATTTTAGACAGCTATTAAATAGTTAGTTGAACAGGTTTATAAATATAACAAAAGTAATACTTTTTTCAGCTGAATATGCATAAAAGTCTAACAGATTGTGATCTTCCCACAACCATAATTAAACTTTGGCAGACAGGTCTGATCAACCTGGAAAATCCATATCAGCTGGCTATTAAACAAGCTTCAGCTCCAGCTGGCCAAACAACAATATTGACTACTACTTCCTGTTGGACTTTGTTACTTACTGACAGGCTTCACGAGGCTTAACCTCTCTCTCTCTCTCATGGCGATAGTTTGAAGATTGTTCAGTTGGAAATTGAGCCTCCACGAGGTTATCTATAATGTCTTTAACTACATTGCTCCCTTCCTGGCCCATTACTGGATTGTTGCCAAGGTGAGGTATTTTAATATTCTTTTCAGTCAAATAATGTGTGCTACCAAGAAATTATAAATACTTTTGAATCCAGATACTTGGAATTAATTTTTCTTTTCTCAACCAACCAGAGTAAATATACGAGATTAGTGAAATTAAGAAGCAGAAATTACTTGAGCCTTTATTAATTTGTAAGTTGTACTCATAAATATAAATCCTTTCAGATTTTAAATATTATCATAGTGTTTTAATGGTTCATATTTTCTTAGATCCAAACATATTATGTTGTTACAATGGTTAGAACTTTTATTTTAAATAATGCATTTGAAATAACAACAAAATGTACTTTAGGTAATAAATAGTGTTGTGTGGCCTATAAGTTAAACATTATCTGTTAGTCTGTTTTATTTTTGTTGTTGTTTGTAAATTCAGGATAATAAATGTTGGTCATTTATGCTACGTGCTTTGTCAAAATGTAAGTAAGAAAAGGCATTTGTAGAATAGGAAACAAATATGAAAAGATGTTTTCAAGTGAATTCTTTTTAAAGCTTATTTTAGTTAATAATTTATTGTTGGAATTTAATTAACTACTCGTATATTTCATTCTATTGACTACTGTAGATTGAGTAATTGATTAATAGTTAATAGTTGGTTAAATTTACATTACAAACCGATTATATATCTCTCAAAATACTTCATGATAAGATTATTTCACGGAATGTTTAGGTTTCATTGTTATTATTGTTAACATAAAATTTTACGTGCTATTCTGAAACAACTATTATACATCTTTTAGTGTCAAATATTTTTGTAGATTCTATTGTCTGAATTGTGCTCAGGGATTTGTTCGGGAGCGGTTTGTGTGCCTCCACATAGGTCTGTGTACCACTACCCACCCAGAACCCGTGCCGTACCTGCTACTGTGCCTTCCCCCCTGACCGTGAGCCCTTACGGAGGCGTATGGTTGTGATCTACGTACTGATAAGTAGAACTTTTATTGTTATACAGACCAATTGACGGATTACCTCAAAATAATGAGGATTAAACTGGTACCAGTAATTTATAGGCCTAGGCTAACTAACTTGCCTCCAGTGAAATTGACTTTACCTCGGACTTGGTGAAATTTATGAAATATTTTCACTATTCAAAGGACATTGCCTGTGCTCTACATCACTGCAGTAACCTACAAGAACTTCAGCGCATCGCGTAGTTGAATAATTACTTATAAATATATTGTTGTATTAGGTAAATACTGATGTTTAATGTGCTTTGTGTAAATATATGTCTAGTTTATGTAAGTATTGTTTGATTGATATCTATGGGTAAAATACCAGAAGTACTAGTGGCCGGCCAAGGTAATGTTGTTTAGTGTATATTTACTGGTGTTTAGGGTATATTGTGTTGTTAAATCTAAGGGTTACCTGTACCCTCAGACTGTTGAGATCCAAATACAGAAATGGTAATCAAACCTTTTTCCATTATATGAAATGTAAAATTACGTAATTTTAGTAAATATTTCATTTGATAAATGTTTCTTGTACAATAAAAAAAGGCTCTTTTCAACTCGTTTGGGTTTTCTTTATCAGCCTGTGTAATTTATCATGTCTGGCAAAATGAGTATTAAGTGATTAGATTTAAGCCAAACAACAGGTTCTTAGAATTTTTCTAAACTTAATGATAACATTGCATGAGTTTAGCTTTCTTACATGTATTTCCTTTTCTTAGATTTACCTTGTATTTAACTCACTCTTACTTTGGTTGGTTACAAGGTCATTAATTTTACAACATCATCCAGTAACGGGTCTTTTCCTTGTTCTGACTCCGTTCTCCTACCACACTACTACTGGAAACAAGGTGGTGCCCTCGGATAGTACCGTTAACAGTTAACTCTACTACGCCGTTAACTTGTGAAAACCACACCTCCCCTTCCCACCCCCCTAGACTGAGCAAACTGGGACCGCTACAAGGTACCTACCGCAGTCAATGTGTTAATCTACTGTACAATCACTATCTAGCTGTAATACATGTAGTTAAAACCTTCACTGCTAATGTATACTGAGAAAGACCACCTACCATTAATTCTCCCTTTCCACCGTAAGGTACCTACCGCAGTCAATGTGTTAATCTACTGTACAATCACTATCTAGCTATAATACATGTAGTTAAAACCTTCACTGCTAATGTATACTCAGAAAGACCACTTACCATTAATTCTCCCTCTCCATCGTAAGGTACCTACCGCAGTCAATGTGTTAATCTACTGTACAATCACTATCTAGCTATAATACAGTAGTTAACACATTCATTGGTGATGTATACTGAGTGAAATCGGTTACTCTTACTCTTCTCTCTGCACTGTGTGGCCTAAGAATTATCTGTAAAGTTTTATTGTTCTAGGACTTGGCTTTTTTGGTTCATTCTTAAATAATGTCATTTTTAATGAAAGTGTAAAACTAGCTGTACATGTCTGCTTTGCTGGCTGCAAATGAATTTTAATATTAGCTTTTTTGCTTTTATACAGCAAAAAAAAACAGGTTACCTGCCATGTTTAAAAAAAACAAAAGAAAGGAAAACAGGTATCAAGAAACCTTAATGCGTGTTGTACAGAGTGTCCCACTAAGAGGTTTAAACATTTTTGTATATATTATTATATATTATATAATGGAACACAGTACCTATGAACTGACATGTCCATAGTTTATAATTTATATTTAAAATGCCACAGATATTTTATTTCCACAGTTTTATATTAAATATGTTTTTGAGATTAAATGTGGGTATGTCTGTAATTAACCACCTAAAAAACTTATTCTGTTAATTTTGTGCATTTTATCAAAACAAAATTATTAAACAAACAATACCTGGAAGGAACTTGCCCTGGATGCACATACATATGTGTTTATGTGACCATATTATTATCTATTTTAAAATGTATGTAGGAACTTTGCGTTTTAAGTACTGTTTAAGGACATAAGTTTATTTACATAATGTCTCTTTTGAAACTGCACTGTGTTCTTGTGTCACCATTGGAATTTTGAATCAATGTACTTTTGGGAATACAGCAAGAGACATCACAGCTACTATTATTTAAAGATTTTTGAAAGTTATCATAGAACTTGCTGTGACCCTTATAAAAGGTGCAAAACATCATATGTCAAGTCTTTGAGACGAGTAAGTCTGACTTTGGCAAAATAATTAATTGGTAGAATTAACATAAAACCAGGACAAAAATTATGTCCAAAAATTTCATAACTTATGTCGGGAAAAATCTGAAGATAATTACGACAGTGGAAGTGACAAAAAGAAGATCCATATGTGGAATTTACTACAGTACAAATAAAAAAGCAAATTATTGAAGATGCAAATAAAACTTTAGATTATTTGGGATACTCTCCATTAAAGCTTAATGCTTTTCCTTGTCACAGTAAGGTGTCTCATATGGCAAATTAAAATTGGAAAAAGTAAATCATGTTTTGAAAGAAAAAAACATACTATATTGTGCATTAGATTACAGTGTTGAAAAGTTGTACAATTGCTGAGGTTAATGTTAACATGGATACAGAAATGATTAAGAAGGCCCAAGATTTTTGATGCATTGTAAACGTTAATGAAAGAAAAAGTCACTAATATACTAAAATTAAAGTGTTAATGCTAGCTTGCCTAAAGAAAAGAAGTCGTTCGAATTTAATGTCACCAAACAGGCAATTTTATAGTTCGTCAACTAGAAAACTGAAAATGAAAAGGACACTTTATCCATTCCAGAACCAAAGA
Organism: Homalodisca vitripennis; assembly: GCF_021130785.1. Lineage (NCBI taxonomy): Eukaryota > Metazoa > Arthropoda > Insecta > Hemiptera > Cicadellidae > Homalodisca > Homalodisca vitripennis. The sequence goes on along the minus strand of NW_025777317.1, from coordinate 109,541 downwards.
AAGTCAAAAGACTCTGTGATGCCATTGTAAAGACTATTACTACTTTTTATTAAAATGATCATTCAGTTGCTTGTTATCAGGAGCAAAAGACAAAGTTGGCATAAAAAGACATCCTTTGCAACCAAAAGGAAACTGTACTGTTGTTTTAAATGGGATTATCCTAACATTAAGATAGGTTTTTCTAAATTTTGTATACTTAGACAATTTGTATACTTAGACAAAGGAACTCTTTCAGTGCAGTGTATAGCACCCAAAATTTAAAACTTCTTTTGGATTCTATTAAAATTGAGAAATATACAAAGCCCTTATCACATTCCTTTTTTGTGACTCAGAAAAGCCTAATTGTATGCTACATCACTGTGACAAGTGTTCAACTGATTAAATATGGTTTGATATTTTAGAGCAAAAGGTGGATTTCTTAGATGATGGAGATAAATTGAGTACAGCCAGTGGATCAACACCGACTGTTCAGTTCTAGTAAAGCAATTAGTAAATGATGAAAAGGCATTATTCTGTTGGTTACAAAATTATAGGGATTAATTCCACAACTCATTCATGTCTAAGTTTCAAGCATAATCTCTTAAAACCATGAAAGAAAATCTTACGTCTGATTAAGCAATTGTGCTTCTGGATTTTGCAGAAAATTACACTTTTGTATTACAAAATGAAATTCAGATTTACCATTGGGCGGCTGCACTCTGCATCCAGTTTGTATATACAGGGTGACCATTAAGTCTTAGGACGACCTTATAAACTTTTTAAACGACAGGAGATATCATAACCAAATTTTGTAGACCGTTACTGGAAATTGTAAGCTACTTTTCTGTGTACATTGGTGGTCGTATTTCACCTTTGGGGGACGGCCCGTCGGGGGTTATAAGAAAATCTTTAATAACAGCCTATGTTGAGTTATACATCATTTTAAAGGTCTAGTTGAACTGAAAACAATGCCGCAAAACCGGACTTCAAAAGGTTGATCCAGTCGGAAGAAATCGCTGTTCAAAGTTTAAAAAATGTTTAATACCATTTTTACATAAGAAATAACTAATACTGTAGCTGTTAGAAGTTAAGGGAATACTTAGTGAACTCATTTAAAAGTAGATGTTCAAAATGTTTCCTTTCGGCCGTCTGACAATGTGCTAACCGGTTATAAATGCCGGCTACTGCATTTTGTAAGTATTCTCGTAGAATAGGTTGAGCTTCATTGTGATATCCTATGTCTGAGTTCGTTCAGATCTGTAGGCTAAGTTCGATACACTTTGTCCTTGATGTAGCCCAATAGGAAGTAGTTCAAGCGGAGTTAGGTCAGGGGAACGAGCCGGCCACTCAATCGCACCACGTCTTCAATCCACCGGTGTGGGAATCTAAATATTTGCCTTACCTGAACACCATAGTATGGCGGTGCTCCGTCTTGATGGAAAAATCATGTTTGGAAGTCAGCGCCCAGAGTAGCTTGTAAAGCAGGGAACTATCTCATTTTGGAGCGTATCATGATACTTGTTGGCATTTAAATTTCCATCGATGAAAAATGGTCCTATAATTGAATTACGTACGATACCTGACCATACGTTTAATTTTTGGGGATTTTCTGTGTGACACTAACTCATCCAGTGTGGGTTAACATAATCCCAATACCGGCAGTTATGCCTGTTAACATGGCCATGCAACATAAAAGTCGACTCAATATAATACCGTCTAAAAGTATTGGGTTTTGGTCAATTTTATTCATCATAATTTCACTGAATTCCATCCGGCGATCAAAACATCTTCGCTTAGTTAGATTTTCAATGAAAGACTGTCTTCGTCTGTCACAGTACTTGGTCATCCAAATCTGGCTCGATCCTTAACACTACCAGTGTCTACAAAGCGAGGACCTGTGTACTGTGGTGTGGATTTAGAAATAAGAGGTCTATCAGGAAAAGTAGCATTGAATAAATGTGTTACTTCTGCAAACGGTCTTACATTATAACCCCAGTCGCGTATCAATTAAAAGTGTAATTCTTTCACGCTCACTAAGCGACATCTCTTAAAACTTATAACTTGCAGTAACAGGATATGGGCTGCAAAAAGTAATGTAGCTTAAGTGAAACTTATAGAGAACTGATAGACAGATAACAGCCATTATGGGGAAGTCCAGTGGATGGGAAACCTTGACCTAGAGGCACTGCTTTCACTTTCATTGTACTTCTTAATGCAGCAGGTTTTTCTGATTAAACGTAGCACATTGTCAGACGACCGAAAGGAAACATTTTGAACATCTAACTTTTAAATGAGTTCACTAAGTATTCCCCTTAACTTCTAACAGCTACAGAATTAGTTATTTCTTATGTATAATGGTATTAAACATTTTTAAACTTTGAACAGCGATTTTCTTCGACTGGGTCAACCTTTTGAAGTCCGGTTTGCGGCATTGTTTTCAGTTCAAACTAGACCTTTAAAATGATGTATAACTCAACATAGGCTGTCATTAAAGATTTTCTTATAACCCGACGGGCCGTCCCCCAAAGGTGAAATACGACCACCATGTACACAGAAAAGTAGCTTACAATTTCCAGTAACAGTCTACAAAATTTGGTTATGATATCTCTTGTCGTTTAAAAGTTATAAGGTCGTCCTAAGACTTAATGGTCACCCTGTATATATATAATTAATGAGGAAAATTAATTGAAAATATTGAACCACTGCTTTGTAAGTAATGACATGGAGCATGATGTAGGATTTGTGTGTGCTGTTCAGAAAGATATCATGGTATGGTTGAATCAACACTACTCACAAGTACAGAAGTGCATTATTTCACAGATTGATGCTGAGCATTTGTTTTTTGCTACAAGCCATGGAAAATATGTTTATGATGGATTGTGAGGAACTGTGAAGCTTACATTAAGAAAAGCTAGTCTTCAACTACCTGATGATGAACAAACACTGCTTCTGGTATTTACAGTTTCTGTAAGGCAAACATTTACATTATTACTTTCACTTTTTGGATAAAACTGGTGTTGACTTGTTAAGAAATAAACTAGAGGACAGGGTTGGTATGACACGTACAATACCTGGCACGAGGAGTTTTCATAATTAAAAAACTATATCATCTGATTTAATGAAAATTAGAAGAGTAACTGGGAAAAATTAGAAGAGTAAAATTGTGGAAAGACTGATTTTGTCACTACATACTAAAAATGAACACAATGGAACGCAAAGTCTTTTGAACATTATTCGAGAGAACTTTTGGATACATTGAAAGTAAAACAGACTATTAAAAGGGGTTTTAACGCTTGTGTTGTATGTAGACGTTCTACAAGTAAACATATTTAAGCATGTAGTCCACCATTACCTGACGACGGGGGAAATGATGCTGCGGGTTTTGTAAGTAACCGGCGTTGACTTTGCAGGGCCTTTGTTTCTGCGTAATAGGAGTAAATCATGGTTTTGTATTTTTTTCCATGCGCAGTCTACAGGGCTACTTATTTTGAACTCGTACAGCCTTTAAAAATCGAATATTTTATATTGGCTTTACGCCGTTTTATTGCAAGTCCACCATAATGTACAGTGTTCAAGGATTCACAGGATATAATAATGCTATGAACCACTTAGATTTGACCAAAATCACTCTGATGGATATCACTAGAATGAAAGTTCAACCCGCCTCTTGCTCCATGTTGGGATGGTTTTTGGGAACAAATGGTACAAATTGTAAAACATTTTTTGAAGAAGATGCTAGGAAGAGCTGTTATTAACAGGGAAGAGCTATTATCAATTTTGTATTAACGAGAATCACTAATAAAAAACAGACTATTAACCTACTCGACAGAAGACAATTTATAACGGCAGCAATGTTTATCTAAGACATTAGAGATTGCAGAGTGGATTTGACTGTCTCCTGTTGTTTTAAAGAATACTTAAATATCTAAGGCTAGTTCGTGAAGATCTAAGAAAAAAACTTCATGTGTAACATTTAGGCCAACTAAAACTGTCGGCTGGAAGAAACTCAAGAAGTCCGAAAGTGGGAGAAGTAGTTCTCATAGGCGCAGACAACATGAAAAGACAAAATTGATCACTCTGAGTAATCGAAAATATTTTTCTTGTCAGAGACGGAATCTCAAGAGTCGTGCGACTGAAAACTGCAAGCGGAATACTCGATCGACCGATTCAACGTATCTATCCACTTGAGGTTTTTGGTGATACAAACGAACTGAAAAAGGTGGTAAACAGGAGACAACCCGTGAATGGTTTGTAGATGCTATTTTGATATTGGCGCACATGTCTCCATTGAATTTGGCTGACCGTTAGCAAAGCCTATAACAGTGTGATATTTCGATCAATTTAGCTAAACGCTTGAAAGTCTGTTATCTGTTGGATATCTCAAGAAAAAGTTGAACTATGGACGTAAAGATTTTTCAAGAAACTTCATTTCTACATAGGCAATTAGTTTAATAATTGTGCAAGTCTGTCCATGGGATTTGACCGAGTGCCATTGAAGAATATCGGTCAGTAGGCTGGCAAATTTCTCTTTCGTCTGTCTACGGCTGTACAAATTTTCCTGTATGCGTATCTGTCTACATCTTGACGTATCTACGGGACATCTCGAGAGTGTAATGAGCTGTTTATATACTAAAATAATACAAAAATATAACAGTCAACAATTATTTACTACGTTTGAATGAGGTACCCGTCTACTATAAGGTTTTCCCTTCCATCAGTAATCAACCCACTGTACTCGTGAATACGATCACGAGTCCTACACAGCTGATGCCACTGTTTGGTTCAAGGATTGAAGTTATTAATAGTATATATGTCACGTCGCTTTGTAATAACGTTAACACGTAGTAGAATGTATGTGAAAACAAAATTATTATCTTGACAGTTAGTTGGTTCGCTAGTAATATTAGCCTACTCACAAAATAACAAATAACTCAACACTCATGAATTAGTTTTGTAATAAAAGTTAAAACTAATTAATAATTATTAAACTATTTAGAATTAATTTAAACCACAAAGCATATCAGAGTGTAATAATAAAGTTATTCATCCATTACAATAATAAGATTTTATGACTTAAATTTAATTGGTGGAAGAGCCTATAATGTACATATTTATAGTCTAATTACTAGGGACAGAATTAACTAAAATAAACATTGGTTGTATTAAAGTAACAACCGAAAGAACGGGATTTCAGAATGGTCCTTCCAAGGCATGTCCACCATTTCTTTTCACCAAGACAGCAGATATGATTTATTACAGGTAGGAGGAATTACTGTTCATTGAGCATTAACTTAGGTGCACGCAACATCATTAATCACAACTTTTTCGATGTGTAACTTTTTCCAATAGTTCAATGCGAATAACAGGAGATAAACCTGGCACAAAAATAAGAACTCTATTCGTGTTTGAAAACTAGCTTGTTAAGAGGCTTGTTCATGAAACTATCAGAAGACTATATGAACTATATTTTGAAAATGGAGGACGAGTTCCGAAGATTTTATTGAATCTCTTTAAGTAAATGCAATAAGTTTTTACAACATTGAAGAATATCATGAAGACAAATATCCTGAAATTGACAAATTTGTTGTTTTGTAACCTCCACGTTTAAAGAAATATAGAATAAAAAAAGATATTAAAGGAAAGAAACGTTCTGAAAGCGAACATAGGAAAATGAACAATTATGAAAATTTAGAAAGTACGATACAAAAATTATGAGGCACGTAAGTTAAGGGTTTCCCTTTTACCACACATCTTATCAATCCTAAGCCCGTGGAAGTCTCTTAGTCCTTATAAAAATAGAACCTTCCGAAATGATGGAAGAGATTGATATTTCTTCGGAGTTTTTGTGGATATTGCCCTAGATTATAAAAAAACGATTTGATCAATATTTGTAGGTATTTGATAAATGGGCTGTCACTGCTTCACATATCGAGAAAGTCCTAACGCATTGTCAGGGTACCACATTTGGTGTGTAATTAAATTATACTTCTATTAAATCTGTACGTAAAAGAGATAAATTTAACATGGTAATAATAATCTAGATATTAAATTGATGGGGTCAAAGATATAACGCTATTTAAGGCATTTGTAGCTGTAAAAACTAATGTCTTTCTTTCCTAAATAATGTAGGATAAAGCTAAATCAATTAATTTTTTTTACATTTGTTATTAAGAGTGTAATTTTAATATTGCCTTGCATGATAATAATAATCTCAAGAGCCGTTGGTTGTAACTAAAAGCCCAAGAGATTGTGTCCAGCGAGTTGTCACCAGTGAACATCTTGAATCACTATGGGCTAATAAATCAGATTGTACGGTTTTTAACTACATACACAAATATATGGGTTTAGAAGATTGAACCGAAATAAAAGAATGGTCAAAAATGTGTGATCAAAATTATCCTACGGTTCTAACATAAAATACCCTCTGTTCACCCAACAGAGTGAGTCCTACCTAAAAATCAAAGTCAGGTAATCTAAATTTTAAATTACAATATCAAGTCCATAGCAGTATGAAGGATAAATTCCTACCCCGAGGTTGGAACAAATAAGGCACAGAATAAAAAAAAACAGGCTTCGCCCTTTTTAAGGCAATGACAGCTATATGGCCACCAGAAAAAAGATAACAGCTGATGGACTGGGAGCTTTCTGCACAACTGAGAGAGGCTCTGACATGTGCTGCCATATATGAGTGATTTTTAGAAGCTGTAGTGGAGCCTTCTGCTCACCAGTACAGACAAGTTTCACATGTTTTTCGTGGATGTTGTGTTTTGTAGGTTATGTTTGTGTTTAGGATCTGAATTCAGCGAAATAAGGTAACTATTTTTTATGTATACCATTTAATTATGTTACTAGTTTGTTTTAAACATAAAAAAGCTAGGGATTTGTTGAATAATTATTGTATAGGCTAATTTTTCAACTGGTGGCAATACGTTTGCCACTACCTGTTTGGGTTACTAAGTAGGTGGCAGCCCACTTGCCACTGCCCGTGTAGATAATTTACTTTTTACTTATACACACTTTCATTTTCAGATGGCAAGTGGGCTGCATGACAAATCCATAGAACAACTAATGGATATCCCATCATCTTCAGAAGATGAGGAAGAAGGTTCAGAATCAGAGGAATATTATAACGCTTCTAAATTACTATTTACAAGTACTAAACAAAACCCTCCGATTGATGAAGACAACAACCTGCCCGATCTGGAACGACCACCAACATCAAATACGGTTTCGGTTCCTGTTCCTGAAAATGACATAGTCCTAAATGAAGACGATATTGATCATAATAAATCTTTATTATGGCAAATTTTTATTTGCCAAAAACCCTGATGAACCGCCACTGATAGACTCATTATTTTCAGATAATTCTGACCAGTAGCGTAGCAAGAAATTTCGTTGGGGGGGGGGGTCCGAAACCGGGGGACGTTTTATGTTATTTGCCAATGAGTTCACTGGTAAAAGGTAAATACCAAAAATATGGGCTTTAGTAACTACGCCTTATACAAAGTGGAAAGATGTAATAGGCAAATTAAACTCTCACAGCAACTCTAGTACCACAAATTTTCTTGTATAGCTACAGAAACTTTACGAAGTTCGATTCTGGCCGAGTAGAAGGCACCAAAGTGATGTTGGATTCACTGGATAAGAAAGAAAAAGAACAAAACAGAGCTCTTCACTCAAACGTATAATTGACACAACTATATTCTGTGGAGAAAATTAAATACCCCTTCGGGGACATTGGGTCACTGACGGCCGAAAACCCTTTAGAAAAGGAGAGCAATTTTTGAGCGTTGCTCGGGTACAGATCAAACTAACTGTCGAAAAATGCACCGGAAAAAACTACGGATTAGAAGTTCGGCTACTTTAGATTTCACTGATTGAAGTATTTATGAATGAGTTATAATGACGATTTTTTTGTATCATTAAACTGTAGACGAGTATATAATTATCGGGGAAAAAAATCAAAAAAATCACTTTCTGTCGGAAAGAAAATACACCTGAAAAACTCTAATGTTTAGAACTTCAACTACTTCGGACTTCGGTTATTGAGGTAAACGTGGTATTTTTGATTGAGTTAGGACGACGACTTTTGTTATCACTAAACTTTACTCGACTACCTATATAATTATCGAGAAAAAAATCACTTCCGGTCGGTAATTACCAAAGAAAAGATCTCTACAGATTCAAATTTTGACGATTTTGGATTTCACTGGTTGAGTGGTTGAGGTAAAAGTGGTACTTATAATTTTGTTAGGACATTGATTTTAGGTGTTAATTCAACGCCGACAAATAAATATATAATTATCGAGAAAAAAAAAAAAAATAATAATCACTTCCGATCGGAATATACTAGAGAAAATAAAATAATACCTCAGTCAGTGAAATCTAAAGTAGTCGGAACTTCTTATCAGTAGAGCTTTACCTCGGTATTTTCTGACCGGAAGTGATTTTATTGTTTTGTGTTTTTTAAGGTTTTATCTGCGGAAAAAATCCTATTGAGCTGAATTTTGGTATACACCTTCATTACGGCGTTTTAATGAAGATGTGAAAAATCGACATTGATATCGTGCCGGCTAAAAAAGTTCTAAGGGTTAAAATTTCACGAAAATCGGGTTTTTGCAAATATCTCGCGACCTATGGCTTGGAGGTCAATATAGGTTATTATAAAAATTATTCCTCATACGATTATCTACAAAAAAATATTTCATGAATTTTTCTGTAAAGTCAACCGTTTTCGGGCTAGAGCGCTGAGAAAGCGACTACATTATGAAGATGCACTCTTATTCGCACCATCTTTGAGGAAGAATGCATGGCGCGTTTTTTACATGGTTTCCCCGATAGGCATAACCCATGATCTGTAATAATAGCTTTTTTATTTTATGCTTAATAATTATTTATTTATTTTTACATTGAAAAATAGGGGAAAATGTTGTTTTTATATAATTTTCTTTTATATTCATTCGTCGACGATATCCTCAATTTTTAACTTCATCAAAAGTTGCTGACAAAAACTCGAGTAGACTTATTGCTGTATTTAAATCAACATCATCATTTTCTTTGGACTCTGCGTTTAAGCATGACTAACCACGACAATGTTTACAAGCTTTAGAACATCTCAATCCACTTTTTTACATCCAAATTTGCCGCCACAACCTTTTGTACAATTAACAGATTGTGTTTAGTAGATAATCGGGTGCTGGTGGCAATACATTTGTTATTGGCTGTAATATATTATTTTTCAACTCCCAACCTCACAGTTCTGGATCAATTTCTTTTCCTAGCCAAGTTTAAATTTGATAATAGACTCGATAAATATGCTGTTGAGCTGCTAAAGAAGTGAGTGGTAATAATTGAAATTTCACATCTGTGCTTTGTCTTGTTAGTTTAGCAAAGCTGCAGTATCTGTGATTAATTATCAATTGAATTTTCTGATTTTGGAGCACCGTAAATTGCTAGTAGAAAGTATACTCCAGCATTGACAACGGGATCTCGAGCGCAATTTTCTTGTCGGAATATTCCTGCAGACTTGAGTAAATCGGGTCTTTTTTTCAAACATCTTCATGACTTTAATTTTTCCTTTCTCAAAAAGTGTTGAAGTTGTGTCACATCCGGTTATGGCATGTAGAAAAAGAATATGTTTCTTGCAGTGTGGTTACATATTGAGGCTCTCAGTCGAGTATATTTTTGTTTCAACATTGTTTTCCCTGGTTTATTAAAAAATGGATGTCAAATGTTTGATTTTCGTGGTAATTACAATATTACTTCCGTATTGAGCAATCAAATTGTTTATAATTGTCTTGTCAACTGGAACGTAACCTTGAATTACATCTTTCAACTCAGCCAATGTGAATTGACAATCGCCATGGTATTCAATGTAATGGAAAACATCGTCCATAGCAATTCTGATATTCTCATCCGATGGACGGCCTAAATCACTCTTTCTACTAATTAATAAAAAAGTTGAGAAACACTTATCATGGTACTTAGCTTCGACAGAGACAAGGTCATACTCAAAATTTACTCGCTCTTTTACATTTCTTCCATATTTATCACCACGCGCCTCTGCAGCTTTTAATATCCGTGTCTTTAAATGTAAGAGTACTCACTTCTCTTATAGCGCGTCTGTATTTTTTTCTCTTTTTCTTTCAATTTCTTCACTTGCTTCTTCTCCACAAAACAAACATTATTTTTTTAAATCAAAAGAATTGATTTTTGCCGGAGATGTTGATGTACTCGGCTCTTCTTGACGTCGTTTGAAGACGTCAAATTGTTCGTATAATTTTTACGACAATTACTGTGAACATTTACAAATGTTACAGTATTCAAATATTCAATTTTACCATCACTTCTAGTGACAGTAGCATTTTTTAATGTTTGTAGACCACGTCTAACTTCTACTACGTCACTAGATAACGATTCATTACATATGAAACATTTATCACTCATTACGAAAACTGTTCAAGAGCACAAAACTACGAAAATAACGTCTAAAACACTCAAGAAATATTTGTCCACTGAGCTAAACTCAGTCCGAGAGGCAGTAGCAGGTATAAAGGGACGGATCTCAAAACAATAAAGAACGTAACATCTGCCAGTAGAGGTCATTTATATTATATATAGTAGATTTAATAAGTTCCAAACCCTGCATAATATAACTATATTCGTCACAAAACTCCCGACGAGTGTAAGTTAGAAGTGTTAAGAAAACTTAAATACATTGATAAAAAGCAATAGAGTTGACGCCTTATATGTATACGGTATAAAATACCCTATGTGAGTGCATTCTACTCGCTTTCTCAACACTCTAGTCCGAAAACGGTTGACTTTACAGAAAAATGCAAGAGACATTTTTTGTAGATAATCGTATGAGAAATAATTTTTATAATAATCTTTATTGACCTCCGAGCCATAGGTCGCGAGATATTCGCGAAAAACTGACCTTCGTAACCTTTTGACCCTTATAACTTTTTTAGCCGGCACGATATCCAAGTAGATTTTTCACATCTTCATTAAAACGCCATAATGAAGGGGTATACCAAAATTCAGCTCACTAGGAATTTTTCCGCAGATTGAGGTTTAAAAAAACATAAAATGACTGGACTATAAGGTACAGTGTACAGATTAATGATAACAAAAATCGTCGTCCTAACTCAATCGAAAATGCCACGTTTACCTCAATCACTGAAGTCCAAATTAGTTGAAGTTCTAATCAGTAGAGTTTTTCAAGTGTATTTTCCGACTGAAAGTTATTTTTTATATTTTTTCGATAATTATATACACGTCTATAGTTTAATGACACTAAAATGAACGTCGTAACTTAATTCTAAGCAGTTATTTTACGTCCCCAAGACGAATTTGAACGAAGTGGTCGCTTATTTAAACTGTTCGCCGTGTTACGGCTCAGGTTACTTTGCGACGTCACGTGACCGCCCCCCTATAGAAATACCGTGATTACACTACACTCTCCGAAAGGCCGAGCCCAAAAGTATCGTTTGATACTTTATGATTTAAACGAAAGGACAATTATATTTTTAACAACGGTCACTTTAATCAATTAAAACAATCAATTTAATGTTTGTAGACAAGAGTCTACATACTTAAACTCTCCTCCATAAAAATAACTCTCCTTTTTTCTCCTGCTCCATATTTTATTTTTTAATATGTCTTGAAATTTCGGGGACCCCCCTTCGCTACGCCACTGATTCTGACTTAGAACAAGATTTTGTTCCAGGCCAAAAAAGAAAATTAGAAACATTGTTATCCTCTTGCACTGAAGCTAAAAAAAGAGGAACAACTCTGTCCACTAATAAGCCATCAGTAATAAAAAAAGATTAAACGAAAGAGATGGCTTATTAGATAAAGCTGAAGATTGGACAGATAAAAATGTCTTTCCACAAAAGTCTGAAGTAGAACAATTTTTTAGCGAAACTGTGATCCCTACTCACCAATTTTCACTTGTAAGCCAACCAATTAAACATTTTAGCAGATACTTTGATGACAATATGTATAAGCTCATAGTAGAACAAACTAACTTATATGCTAACCAAAAGAAAATGAAATATTGGATAAATATCACAGAACAAGAACTGAAAGCGTTCCTTGGTGTTCTTATTTTCATGGGTCTTCATGATTTACCAACAATTGACCTTTACTGGTCATCTGAACCATTGTATTTTGTAGAGCCTATATCAAACGTTATGACAGTAAAAAGATTCAAACAAATTTTGAAAGCTATTCACCTGAATGATAATGAATCAGCTCCACAACCCAACAGCCCTGAATATGATAGGTTACATTGTACTGTATGGCGATAACACATGAGGGTGGTGACTTCTGAGGTCGAAGTAATAAATACTCGAATTGCAAAGTTTACTTATAAGTCCAATTTAATTTACTAAACTTACAAGCACCACTTTTAGATGTTAAAGGAAATGTATGTAATGCCACGTTGCTGCCATTATATATATAAGAACTAAAAACGTGTGTCTTATAGGTGGGCCTAAAATATCCAATGTTCTATGGAATTATGCCTACGAAGTTTTACTTTATAAAACAATAAGATTTCACTTCCCTTCGCAATATGTAGACTCACAACCCGGGTGTCGGCGTCTTGGCACGAGACATTGAAGCTGTAGTCTAAGAACGGTTATTTCTAGAAGAGGAGTTGAAGTTGAGAAAGTGGTAGCCATCTACTCAAACAACACGTGAGATACATCAGCTACGTGAACTCGCCTAAAACAAATTCACGACGGTATTAGCCATTTAATGATACAAATTACTATTTATAAGAACGTGTTCGCCATGAGGACGACGCCACAACTTTTATCTATCTCAATCAAGCAAATAAAAGATCTTCAAGGGTAAGTTACTTTACTATTTACAACTTTACGTTACATTCATTTTTATATGTTTGGCATCAAAGGGCTAATTTAATAATACGAAAAGATAAATTTTACTTACGTACAAAGCGCGCGAGGTCTGATCGGTCACGTAGTTGGGCTGCTACAAAGGGTTAGAAGAAAATATTCATACGCTTGCCAATTAGGTAGTTACTCCGCCCAATAATTTAGTTCCGGAACATTGGATAACAATAATATTAACTTATACTGGCTGACTAGGTTGCGAAATTTACATTATATGAAAGTTAATTAATCAACTAACGGTACAGCATAAAATAAGACCTGTGATAGACACCTTGAACAAAAACATTCATAAATAGACACACCAAACCAGATCTCAAAGTATTGATTAGTGCAAGGTTTTCTTCAAAGGGCGGTCTAGCTTGAAACAATATATGCCTCTCAAACCTGTGAAAAGGGGGTATAAGATTTGGGCAACGGCTGACTGACAAGCTGGATATTTATATCACTTTGAAGTATATTCCGGTAAAAAAGAAAGTGTTGCTGAGGAGGGTTTAGCTAGTTCTGTTGTTCAGAGACTTTTGTCAGAAACTTAGAGGTACAAAATGTCATGTAGTTTTTGATAACTGTTTTACTTTTGTCCCATTGATGGAAAAGCTGTATGCTGATGAAATATTTTGCACTGGAACGGTAATAACAGACCGCAAAGGCCTCCCAACAGTTGCAAGAGAAAAGAAACAAATGTCAAAATCCTCTTCAGTGTGGTCAGTAAAAAACCACATAAGTTATGTCAAATGACAGGACACCAAACAAGTGTCTGTGTGCTCCACTGCATTCATGCCAAACGAAATAACCCAGGCACAACGAACTCTAAAGGATGGTTCTAAAATACCAGTTGACTGTCCAAAACGTATTGTAGAATACACCAAATGGGGGGGGGGTCGATCGATTCGACCAAAAAAGATCTATGTACCAGATTTCAAGAAAATCTAAGAGATGGTGGTTGCGACTTTTTTTACTGTTTGGTTGAGAGTTGTATGGTGAATGCTTTCATACTTTACAGTGCTGTCCACAAAAAAGCGCCCAAAAGCCAAATGCAGTTCAGAAGGCTGCTTGGCCAAGGACTGATCAAACATTTTACAACCAGGAGACGCCCAAGTACAAGTAGCTTCCTAAGCCGATCATCCAAATCTAGCCACACGAAAGAATTTGGAGTGCCGGACAAAGTGCGTTTACTGAATGTAGGCAGTCATTTCCCCGAAGAACTGGAGACATACAAAAGATGCTGGTCGTGTAGTTCGAAGACAAAATAACAAAAGGTCAAATATAAAGTGCTTTATGTGCAATGTATCATTGTGTGTAACTCCATGTTTCAAAACATTTCATAAGTAGGTTATTTTCGTAAGCCGCAAACAACTCACGTTACTGTTTCAATACTTATTCTTTATACGAGTAAATAAAAAAATTGTCAATAAATATATGTTATTATAACTATATACAGGGTGTATGAAATGTGTCCAATCTTTTTTCCATATATTTGTAATAAGTATTATAAGGCATTGGTGGCAGTCATATTGCCACCCTCCAAAACATGGGTAAGAAGATTTTTTTGGGATAAAAGTACTTTTTATGTTCATTGCGGTCTAATACAACAGGAATCTCAATTTTTCTACTTTATATGTGCCCCACGTTTCTCTGCCTTATAAAGGTTTAAGAGAGTTCTTTAGAAAAACATGAGACGAAGACCAAACAACATGTGTACAATACATGTGCTTGGACATGAGATAATGTCATCCCAATCAATTTCCTTATAAAAAATTAAGGCCAAGAGTTCACACCAAAACTGCCTGTTAAAAGTGAGGTTAGGAACGTGAGTAAAAAACATACTAGTAGAATGGGTAAAAGTCCAGTCCACTTTTACCACACGTTTTATCTAATCAATTTATTATAGACCAATGTAGATGCAACTTATGTGCCTCTATAAATTATTTCCTTGAGTAATGTTTTTTACTAATGTTATGATACGTTGGGTATTGCAGTTGCATCATCTGAGGCTACATTGGACGTTATTCATAAATACCCTTTTTTCCTTTCTTTTGTAAGTTAAAGCTAACTAGGTAATATAAAAACACTTTATCGTAATCCTGCAATTTAAAATGTTTTTTCTTAAATTTGATCCTATTATTAACCATTGGCGCTTTCCTCAATTCAGATCTGCTAATCTTCACTTCTTCTAATTTGTACAAGAGTATGACAAATCTAGTGTTGACAAACATCAAGAGCACTAATTAGAGCTATGTTATATGCTCTAAACCCATTTTGTTTCAACCCAATTATGTAGTACTTAACATACTAAACAATTACAACAATCATAAATTACACCTACCACAGAATCTAGTAGTCACCATGAAAAATATTAAGATGGTATGCTTTGGGCCACCTGCTTCTAATGTAGAATACTTGGACTACGATACCAGGAGGCATCGTACTAGTTTACTTGGACAATAGATTGAACTTGGATTGGTAAACTGTTGTCATTAAACTATTGTCTTTTCCCCTAAATTAGTTCCTACACGTTTACAGGGGCTTTTTTCATAAAACAAATACAACCACACACACGCGCGCGCGCGCACGCACCCACCCACACACACCTCTTTCAAGTGTGAACACAAAACACAATAAAAAGTAATGTCAAAATAATTATATGTATCATATGAGGTAGATAGTATTTTAGTTTATTGAGTAACATAAATTATCGTACCATTTTGAGTAAAAGATAATTAATTTGCCTTTTAATTTAACTTACAGGACAAAAGTTTATCTCCTGCATATTGATACCTTTAATTTTTAAATTTCAGTACAAATATAGATAAAAAGGAAACATTTTTTCAGCCCATATGGGTTAGGATTTATTTTCAAATGGTGATTTCCAGTACAAAGATAGCTAAACAATGAAAAATAAGTTTTTTTTCTTGAGAATTAGTTATTATGTTTCTACAAGGTCCCCTTTTGAGTGCAAAAGAGAAAACACTAAAGTTTTTCAGCTATGTTCTTCAATTGTAGTAAAAACATACCTCCACTCACAAAATTCTTTTAAGATTTCTCATCTGTGCATGTTAATTAATGTACAATTTGTAATACATGGATATATTCACAACAATCACTTACATAGTTTTTTCATTTGTGTGTTTTAACAAATGTCTCTTCAATGTGCCACTTTCAGTACAAGCATAGTTGCACAGGGAACACGTAAAAGGTTTTTCACCTGTGTGTTTTAACAAATGTCTCTTCAATGAGCCACTTTCAGTACAAGCATAGTTGCACAGGGAACAAGTAAAAGGTTTTTCACCTGTGTGTTTAAATATATGTTTCTTCATGTCATAATTTTGTGCAGAAGCGTAGCTGCACAGGGGACACTTATACGGTTTTTCTCCTGTGTGTGTTAATGTATGCCTCTTCAACATATCGCTTGTTATACAATCGTAGCTACAATAAATACATTTATAAGGCTTATCACCTGTATGAATTAATAAATGTTTTTTCAAGTTACAACTTGTAGTAAAAGAACAGTCGCACTGGAAACACTTATATGCCTTTTCTCCTGTGTGAGTTAACATATGGCTCTTCAGGGTATGACTTCTAGAACTAGCATAACTACACACGGAGCACTTATACGGTTTCTCACCTGTGTGAGTTAATATATGAGTCTTCAAATTACTATTTGAAGTACAGGCGTAGTTACAGAGGGGGCACTTACAAGGCTTTTCGCCTGTGTGAGTTAACATGTGTTTCTTCAAGTGACCATTTGTAGTACAGGCATAGTTACAGAGGGGGCACTTACAAGGCTTTTCGCCTGTGTGAGTTAATATGTGTTTCTTCAAGTTACTATTTCTAGTACAAGAATAGCTACAAAGTGAACACTTATATGGGTTTTCACTTTGGGTTGCCATTTTATTCCTCCAGTGGCACTCATGTACAAGTATAGCTGCACAGAGAACAGTTTTCTTTCCTTCTTTACTTGTAGCCTAGCCAAAATGTGTAAAAGTGTACATTTTTGCCAATACTATGAATCTATAATAAATAATTAGGCTAATCATAATAAATCACTTTTGCATGGAATATAAACTAAATGAAAACCAATGTTAATAATATTTATCATTTAAAATTTTACTTGATACACAACTTTTTATAGCATACATAACTCTATTTTGTCTAAATGAGTTATAAACAAACACCATTCACTAATAGATATTTAATGCAAATACCAAGTATTATCTAATAGCAAATAAATGAGCCAATATTCTGATCACAGAAAAGTCTATCGTGGAAGCAAATTGCATTAGGAAACTCTGATGTACATCACTTGTGTTTAATGAAAAATTAAACACTTGTAACATTTTGATTTGCATGATGCACACATGATAAATAAATTAATTGTGTCCTCAGTTATAACTGCTTCCAACAGCTATGACATTGAATCTGAAACAAAGGACAAACTTATACTAGAAGTTTTATTTCATAATTTAGTGGAGTAGAGTAAATTTCCCTGTACACATGTATAATTAAAACATTATTTACTTAACATTGTAAGATTTCCAAAGTGTAATGAACATTTTTATTTATTAATAATAAACTAGAATACTAATTTCTTATTGCTACAAGAGAGGCACAGGTATGTATTTCTCATTGTAATCAAATATCATTAATACAAGTTGGGATAGTCAATAACAATGAGTTGATGTCAAGCATCACATGTAATGGTTAAGACTACTTCCAATCTGACACTGTTGTGCTCAAATACAAGAACCTGAGCACAAATCGCGTAGAGCTCACTGGTCACATGAAGATGACGCACAGAGTGGGGGTAGATAGCACTTATCCATGGCCAAAATTATACCTTCATCTCATCAAAAACATGGTTTTTCATTAAATTCGAATGACTTATCCTTACCTTTCATGACAAACTGAAATGAATATGAAATGATATGAATATTTATATGATATATTTTCATACTATGATATGAATATAAACAAAAAGGTACTTATATTGATTAAAATAATTTTACAAGGTAAAGAAGAACGTAAATGTTAACATAAAACATGAATATTTTAAACATTAAAGTGCCTAAACATTAATGCTTAAGTATCGATATTGTGATAGTTCTCATGGTTATTGAAAAGCACAGTAGTAAATGATACGTTGGTAAATTTACTATATGTTTCTAAATATATTTCATACACAAAGAACTACAAAACACGTTTTAGCAATAGGTAATTTGTGTACTGCTGATCAGTTGTTGCCCACGAATAGATGCAGCAGATTCTCGACGATAATGCGCCAAAATAAATATAGAACATACGAATTATACTTAAATATTAAGCACTTCGGTTGGTATCAGAATTGAGTGAAGATAGCCGTGGGATCAAATATCGGAATCGATTCATCCGATATTTGATATTTTTATAATAAAAATATAAGACATTATAGAAATACATTCATAATCAACATGTTTTTCACGAGTCCGAAATGAATGCATAATTCACGCTTATTGAGGTTCTCATATTTGGTGGCAGCTTTGGTTACAATCCTACGAAAGTATGGCTCCGCATTTATCCCACTGCCGGCCAATATATGAAGAATACATCAGAAAGTTATCTCCTATGGAAGTGCGGTTAGTTTGAGATCTGTAGAATCATTTCGTCAGTAGACACATGTACAGAACAGTCACCTTCCATAGTTATTCTGCCCGTCCTCATGGCCTACTGGCCTGTGCGAGGATCTTATCAAGCAGAAAACGGGGGAGAGTCGATACAATACAATGTCGATGGTACAGATAAAAAGTAGAAAAAAATATGATAAGTTTTTGGACCATAACTCCTTCAATTTTCATGCTATCTCAATTTATAAAAAACCATTGTAAAGGTAATTAAGAGAGCTACAACATCCTTGCATATCCATTGCAATATATAGTAAGAAACCTTTTTCTCAAACAGTGAAGGGTTGAAGGGCTTAAGAGAGGCTGTGATTGCGGTGCCACACGCTCTTTAAACAATCATATCTCCGTCAATTTTTGTTTGACAGAAAAAGCAAAAAAACCAAATTTTTTTGTCAGAAAAATACCTAAATTTTTCATCCTTACACTTTTCTACGTATCTGTCGTTATTTTTGAGATATTATGAAAAAGTTGTTTTTTTATTTGAACTTGTTTTTAGTCGTGACTTTTTTTAAAAAGATGTGTACTGAAGCAGCCAAACTGATACAATCTATCAAACTCTTCATAATAAAGCTAATTCTAGGCGGAATACGATTAATTTTAACTTAAGTGGAAATGGCACTTATGAAACCCATTGATTTAAAAGAAAAAAACATTACATGCTCCTCTTATTTGCAATACAGCTCACTTATTTTACGTGCAAAAGACTTTTAATAGTGCTCATTTTAAAGCTTATTTCAAGCACTACAAAACCCTTTTTTATTAGAATGCCTAAAATGCATCTGCTCGCCACTAGATGGCATTGACCACATCGATTAAATTTCAGATAAAATACAAAACTGCTTTGATCTTTAATATCTGCTTAATATTGCACTTAGAACACTTTATGAAAAACCACATTGTTCATTTTTTCACATGCTACAATTTTGTTTTTTATAAAATTTTCGATAAAACGTATATTTTTGGAGATATTTGCAAAAAACTGATGAAAAACGTGAAAAATTGCGAATTTTCAATTGCCAATAACTTAAGAAGTATTGGATTTTTCGAAAATCTTTATAGATGATTTTTTGCTTAAAACCCTTCTATCGATATTCGAGGTTATTTTGAAAAACAAAAAATCACCCCCGGTAAGGGGTGTCAACCACCCCCAGGGTTGTGGAGTACAAATCATTTTCACTTTTGAAGTTAAGGGTAAGATGAACCTAATTCCAAAATTGTATGCAATTCGGTTCACAGTAAAAAAATTCGGAGCAATAATGCTTCAATGACTGCACTAAATGTTTTATAAATCGATTATATGTATTGTACATACAAAATTACGAAGTTATGGTTTGCGTTGGTTCCGCAATGATTATCTAGAAAATTATTGTATCAACCTCAATTTCTTTAATATAACAATATATAACAGTGTAAATCTTTTTAATTGCATATTTAAGAAAAGCTGGTGTCTGAAAGAAGACATGACCAAAAAATGAAACAGATAATGTAATTTACTGAATTTATAATTTGTTATATATCATATTAAAATTATTTTTAATGTTAAAACACATTTCAAAGTTTTTAATAACATTTTAGATGATTATAAGGGTTACAAAATAATATGATATAACAAAAAAAATTTAAATATAAAATGAAGCAATGTAGCCCTCTGTACATATGTACTATTTGTTATTGGCTTACTGATATAGGTCGGTATGTACATAATTATTATAGATAAAAAAGTTAAATTACCAGAGCCCTTATGTAAAGCCCTTTTCAATTTATCTGATGGTACCTGTGAATGGTACACAGTGTGCAACAGGTACAAGTGTGCTCTTCAATATTTTGTATGAACTTAGTGGTTTTTTAGAACTGCCGAGGAAATGTTTTACATCAAAGTGTAGTGTTTACAACCAGCTTCAAGTGTATGCGAGTAGTTTTAATAAAATCTGTGAATTAAATAAGATAAGGACAATTTAATCAAAGTTTTTTCATGGAAATACAAGAATGTTAATTGAATACAGATACAGAATTATCAGAGATAAGACATCCTGACCTCTGGACTGTAAACTGAGCTGAGCTGAGACGGCCTGAACAGGTATCACTGCCAACTGTCAACTACACCCAACTTTGTTTACAAACAAACTCACATCCTTGGAAGGGAACTATTTATTCTACCACTAGCTTTAATAATTTCATACAGTTATTGAATTTGCTATTATTTATTTATTATTATTTACTTATTTATTTTTTTAACTGTGTTTCAAATCTATATATATATATATATATATATATATATATATATATATATATATATATATATATACATATATATATACAGAGTGTACATAAAGTCCTGCACTGGTATAATATTTTCTAAACAATAACAGATAAATGAACAAGATTTGGTACATCAACACTACACCTAAAAATCTACTTTTTGAAGGAACTATCAGTTTTCTGTAATATCATGGGGACGTCCCGCAAGGAGTCAGATGGAAATCTTAAATAGGAGCATAGGTCAATATGCACATCATTTTAAAGGGCTTATCTAGCAGAGTTTAATGCCGTAAACCGCACTCAAAAAGATTGATCCAGTACAAAATGGCAGCTGTTCAAAGGTTTTACTTGGTTACATTTCATTAGTAGCCATAACCCCGGTAAAGCAAAACTGCAACCAAACGAATACTGCAGATAAATACTAAATTATGATTGTCAGTTGTACAGATGTGAATTATGACGTAGGTTATCCTCAAGGGTTACAAATTTGGTCCTAATATATTGGTAACAGTGTTTAAATAGGCTCTTACGTCAATGCCGTAGTGTGGGGGTGCTCCGTCCTGTTGAAACCAGTTACTCTGGTAATGTTCTCTAAACATGTTTCGAAGTGCTGGTGTAATTTCATTTTCTAGCAAACGTTGGTATGATATTGCACTTAAATTTCCTTCAATAAAGAAAGGACCTACCAACTGGGTACCTACC
Source organism: Homalodisca vitripennis (assembly GCF_021130785.1). Lineage (NCBI taxonomy): Eukaryota > Metazoa > Arthropoda > Insecta > Hemiptera > Cicadellidae > Homalodisca > Homalodisca vitripennis. The sequence goes on along the minus strand of NW_025777317.1, from coordinate 88,024 downwards.
ACACCAAGCCAGACATTCACCTTTAGTGGATACTGCGTATGTGCCTCCCGCATCCAGTGAGGATTTTCGCTACTCCAGTAATAGCAATTGTGCCTGTTTACACTTCCATTCAGCATAAATGAACACTCGTCTGAAAACACAATATTGTTTGCATCAATTCCGTTGCGATCTATTTTGGCCATCATAGTTTCACAAAATTCTATACGTCGATCGAAATCATCTTCGTTGAGTTCGTGCACCACATGAACTTTATAAGGCTTAAAATTAGACCCTTTCAGAATCTTTTTAACAGACGTAACAGAGATGTCATGAGTTTGTGTTGCTGAACGTAGGGACTCTTGCGGGTTCCCAATAAATGAGTGCAATACATCTAAAGAGTTGCCTTCAGTTGTCGCAGTAGCGGGCCTTCCTGTCCTATGACGATCGGAAACACTTCCTGTTTCCATAAAGCGTTGAACAGTTCTCCCTACAGTTGTTCTAGAAATTGGCTCTCGTGAAAGTAGTCATGAAATAAATGGCATGCTTCCTCGTGTGATCGTCTGTTGTTTCCCCCAACCAACCATCATAAGAAGTGTTATACGTTCACGTTCATCAAGCGACATAGTGTAGTTGAAGAACTACAAGCAATACGACAAACTCTTTTGTACTAAAGCGCACTGATAGAAAGGTTGGACAGCACTACTAAAACAAGAAAACTAGAATAGCCTACTATGAATAGACTGGCTAATTGGAAAGTCCAAACTGCGACCCAAAGATAAGAGCTTTCTAATTGTTACTGTTATCAGGTTTTCCCTGTTATCAATATATTAGGACCAAATTTGTACCCCTTGAGGATAACCTACGTCATAATTCACTTCTGTACGACTGACAATCATAATGTAGTATTTATCTGCAGTATTCGTTTGGTTGCAGTTTTGCTTTACCGGGGTTATGGCTACTAATGAAATGTAACCAAGTAAAACCTTTGAACAGCCGCCATTTTGTACTGGATCAATCTTTTTGAGTGCGGTTTGCGGCATTAAACTCTGCTAGATAAGCCCTTTAAAATGATGTGCATATTGACCTATGCTCCTATTTAAGATTTCCTTCTGACTCCTTGCGGGACGTCCCCATGATATTACAGAAAACTGATAGTTCCTTCAAAAAGTAGATTATTAGGTGTAGTATTGATGTACTAAATCTTGTTCATTTATCTGTTATTGTTTAGAAAATATTATACCAGTGCAGGACTTTATGTACACCCTGTATATATATATATATATATATATATATATATATATATATATATATATATATGTTTGTTTGTATGTTCCGTTATAAACTCTGGAACCAATGCACGAAACATCGTGAAATTTTGTACAGTGATTCTACACGTTCCTGGAAGTAATATAGGCATACTTTTAGAGAGGTGGCTGTTTCGCTGTTTGTAGGCTATGTATGTCCTTTATAGAATCGTAAACTATTTGACCGATCATTATGAAAATTTGTATGTATATTTATTTTTCGACGGAGAAGATTTATATGCTATGCCTATAGATGTATCTCGCCACCAGGCGGCACTGCAAAAGTTACAAGCTTCTAAAGCGCCTGTAAACTATAAACTGCGATTACGAGACAGTTAAGTATATTAAATAGCGAAAAACTATTTGAAGGCGCTTAGCTTTGATGTATATTTGTCTTCAAAATACATTTCTGCTTGAATTTAAAGCTTTAGTGTTTGACCACTTTATAATAAAATACATGTACGTAGACAATGGCTATAAACATACACTTTTGACAGATTTTCTTGATCGTGGCAACAATACAAACTCTACATCGTCGTTGGAAATATAATTCATTTGAACCAGAAGTGCACATACACGGGCAAAGCTTACGAAAAGCGTGCGAAGCCGTGGGAAACAGCTAGTATTACAAATAAAAAACAATTTTTTTGTGGGAAGTGTACAAGGGACATAAAGAGAGCTAAGTCCATATTATGTAGGAGAGCATGCTCTAAATGGTTTCATTTTAAATGTACTTCCTTAAGTAATGATGAGTACAACAAAATCTACAAAACCGAAGAAAAATGGTACTGTGAGTCATGCTTATCTTCTGATATAGCTGAAGAGCTTGACTTGGAAACAAGTTTAATAGAAATAGATGTTACTCAGGAACTCGAGAATCAAATGGAAATCATAAACACCTTGAATGAAGATTTGAGGCAAGCACAGGAAGAAATACAAAAACTCAAAAACCATAGTGTACAGTTAGAATCCTTAGTTTTGCAAAAAGAGGAAACTATAATAAATTTAGAGAGAAAAATAGAGGAACAAAATCTTATAATTAAGGAGCCTCACTGGCAAAGTTTACCAACACGAGATAGAGAACAATTTACATGTTAGTCTTCCACTGGTTCATTCAACTCCAGAAAAAAGGTACACCAGGGTTGGAAAAAGAGCATGGAGTTCTAAAAAAAACCAAAAATGTTGCTCCTCCATCAGTTGCAAACACTAAGAAATGTACAAAATTATATGAAAAAGAGCTATATAAATGACAAAATTCAAATTTTAATAAAGTAACTCAAAAACGTTTTGAAGTTCTTTTATCTCAAGAAAAGGATGAAAAAGAAGGTGAACTAAAAGAAAACACTTCTGATGATGAGAGACCTGGCAAAAATAAGATTCTCCTCTGCGCTGATAGTCATGCTTGAAATTTAGCCTGGCATCTGAACAACATACACTCCCTAACTGAATATGAAGCGGTGGGTTTTATAAATTCCGGAGAGAGATCAAAGCAAATTTTGAAAAAAAAGGATATTGAAGGGGAAAATTTAAACAAAAAAGACATTTTGGTACTCATGTGTGGGTTAAATGACATTGCTGGAAATGAGGCTGAAGAGGCTCTGTCAAACATATCTGACACATTGGACAACACAAAAAAACACCAATGTCGTTCTGGTTGATCTGCCGACGCGATACGACTTGGTAAACTGGTCTTGTGTGAATCGAGCTGTATCAAGGACTAATCTGCGCTTGAAGGAGTTAGGCCAGAAATACTCACACGCTACAGTGGTTGATGTGAGTAAAGCAGAGAGACACTTCCATACTCGTCACGGCCAACATCTCAACACCCGAGGGAAACAGTGGATAGCAAAGCTGATAGCTGAAAAAATTCAACAAAATCACAACAAGTGAGGCAGAGACATTCCAGCAACTCAGCAGTCAAGACAGCAAGTAGAAGAAGATCTTTCCTCTTCAAGCTGCGTCGGAAAACTGCCAACCCTTGCAGCTGGGCAAGCATCCAGGTCAGACTACAGCGACAATAAATCCTTAAATATTTTTCATTTAAACATTCGATCCATTAGAAATAAGTTAGATTTGTTGGATTTATTTTTAAGTAGTTTGAATTGTCATATTGTAACACTAAGTGAGCACTGGCTTTATACTGAGGAAGCCTCCATGTATGTTCCATATGGTTTTAAGATAGGAAATATTAGTTGTAGGAAAATGTCACTAGGAGGAGGAAGTGTTATATTTGTCAAGCAGGATGTTGATTTCAAGACTATTGATGTGGATAGTTTTTGTATCGAAAGAACCTTCGAAGCGACAGCAGTGATTCTGTCTAGGGAAAACCTTGCCATAGTTACAGCTTACAGACCACCAGATTCTAATATGGACAATTTTCTTAAGTCTTTGGACACACTTTTAACCTTTCTGTACAAAAAAATATAAAAATTCAAAAATTTGTTTTAACAGCAGATTTTAACATAAATATTGTAAAGAAATCATATAAAACAAATTCTTTTTTAAATGTTTTAAGATCTTGTAACCTGTACTGTCTGAATCAAGAAGCAACTAGAGGTAAAGCATGTATAGGCAATATTGCCACAAATGTATCTAGAAAACATGTTGACTGTATAGTTGTAGAACCCCACTTTATCGGATCACGCAGGGATTTTGGCAAAGTTTTATTTTTTTTTAACCCAAAATTAAATGGTAATAAGGAAGTAAAATATGTTAGAAACCTTTCATATAATGCCACTTTAAATCTTAGGGAAAATTTAAAAGCTGTAGACTGGTCACATACATTTGGCAATTTTTCAGAGGTTGATCAAGCCTGTGATTACTTTATTACTAATGTGACAAACTCTCTCAATGAGTTTTGTAAAGTGAAGCAGATTAAAACTAACGCTTTGAAAATCCCACACCATAAATGGTTTACATCAGAGTTAAGAAAATTTAGAGAGTTTGTGGTTGGCCTTTATGATAGGTTCAAAAGTAGCAAGGGTACACTTAATGAAAATTACCATAAGAAGGAATATTTAGGAGCTTTAAAAGAGTACAGGTCCAAAATTAGGCAAGAAAAAATAAAGTCAAATGAAAACTATATACAAAATGCCACAAATAAATGTAAAGCAGCCTGGAATGTAATAAAAGCAGAAACTAACTCTGGCAATAACAATAAGTATGATCAGGCAGCAGGCATACAATGTGATACATTTAATGACTATTTTGTTAATTTAGTAAGTAATCTAGATATAGGTAGTGGTTTAAACACTGGTGTATTGGAAAACAATGCAATAGAACTTACAAATATTTATTACGTCTTGAATTCTAATAGGGCAATAGAGATCTTTAGTTGGAAAAAAAATTGTAGATAGTGACATTTTAAAATTAGTATCAAACTTGAGCTCATCAAGGAGTGAGGACTATTACGGGATATCTAACAAAGTGGTAAAGGACATCATAGACATAATTTTAAGACCTCTCACCTTTATTTTTAATATGATTCTGGAACAAGGTAAATCTCCAAAAGCTTTTAAGATAAGTAAAGTTACACCCATTTATAAAAAAAGGAGATATACTTAATCCATCAAGTTATCGCCCAATTTCCTTGATACCAATATTTAGTAAAATTTTAGAAGGGTGTAAAAAATGCAACTAAATCTTTTCTTTGTACAAAATAATTTGTTCTGCAATCAACAATTTGGATTCATCTCTGGACGTAGTACTGTAAAAGCTGTAGAAAGAGTAGTGGAAAAATTTCTTTAAATTTTGAAAGTAAGTTTCTGACGTCTGCAACACTGATAGATTTATCAAAGGTCTTTGACTGTATTTCTCATGAATTAATAGTGAAAAAAATTGTTTTGTTATGGTATTAAGAATAATGAACTAAATCTTTTTAAATCATTCCTTAGTTATAGAGAGCAGATGGTTGTACAAGGGCAAGACAAATCTAATTTTAGAGAAATAAAAGTGGGTGTCCCGCAAGGTTCAGTGTTAGGACCTTTACTCTTCGTTATTGCCATCAATGACTTAGCTTTTAATACACTGTGTACAACAATATTCTACGCTGACGATACCACTCTCTTAAATTTTGATCAAAATCTTGATGAACTTGTTACGTTAGAAAACCAGGCAGTTAAAAGGGCATTAGATTGGTTTGAGGTTTACCATAAATAAACTTATGGTAAACAACAGCAAAACTGAAAAAATCATTTTCTCTTTGAATCACCCAATATATAAAGACATTAAGCCTGTAAAGCTTTTGGGAATGTATCTAGGTTAAGCTGGGATTATCACATTGAAGAACTGTGTAAAAAACTGGCAAGGGTAACCTATCTTTTGAGAAGGTTAAATAACCGTGTATCAAGAAATATGCTAATTATGGCCTACGATACATTTTTTCAATCTCATTTGCGTTATAGCATAACCCTATGGGGTAACTCTTGTAACTCCGAAAAAGTTTTTGTATGGCAAAAAAAAAAGCCTTAGGATAATAAAAATTTTGAACCTAGGGCGTCGTGTGTAGAAATTTTTGAAGAACTAGAAGTAATGACCCTTTATAATTTATATATATATATATATATATATATATATATATATATATATATATATATATTGCTGTTTAACTAGTGTTAAAGAGAGTCTTGAGTTGTTTAAAGTACGGCAGGAAGTACATAGATATCCAACTAGATCAAATTATTTCTTAGAATTGCCTCAAATAAAATTAGAGAAAACCAATAGAAGTCACATTAAAATTAAACTTAAATTTTTTTAACAAATTACCTGAAAAGGCATGGGACTGTACCCCTGCAAAGTTTTAAACAAATAACAGAAAGGTGGTTTAAACAAAATGTTTTTTATTCAGTGAATGATTTTTTTGAATTGTGATATTAGTAGCCTAAGATTTTAAATTATTTATTAATTTATTTATGATATTTTTAATTGTGTGTAGATTCAACTTTTAAACCTTACATTAACTTTAGTAAATCATTTATGTACATAGTTTAGTTTATTTATTGACTCATATTTATTCAATTGACTTACATGAAAAATATGTGCCTAATATGTATTTTTTAAGGTTTATCATTTTTTAAGGCTGTGATCATTGTAAATAGTTAGCTATGACTTTGTCAATTGCATTCCTATGGATTGCCTAACGACAATAAAAACCTTGAATCTTGAATCTGAGCTTGAATTTAGGTAACAATGTACTATTCTAAAAACTAAATAAAATAAAAATAAAGTTCCAACAGTAGCATTTACAGCAACATTATATTAGTTCAGTGGTTTGAGACAGTTTTTCTAGTACTTTGTTTTTTAAGCAGGCTGCATTAAAACTAGTCAGGACAAGGCATTTGTAAAAAGTAACAAAATCGTAACAAAATGTATACAATTTTAAAAAATTCCCTAAAAAATATATAAATCAGTAATAGGTATAAAATTCAACAGTAAATATAAGATTTAACAACAAATATAAAATTTAACAATCAATATATCAAATTATACAAATTAGAAACAAATCATTTGCAGTGGGAAATTTCTCAACTGATTGAAAGTGAGATGTTCAGAAACAATGGTAAAATTTGTGTGTAAATGTTTTTACAGGGTATTTAAGAATGAGATGCTCAGGTAAAAGTGACCATTTAACTTGCCCAATCTGTGAGAGTGAATTATTGTTTTATTTTTATTACGGGTGTTGTAGCTATGTACATCACTGGCAAGTCTTCCTAACTGTGGGTTTCTCATTATATATAAAGGAAGATAAAATATATAAAGGTTTATTACAGTTTGAATTCCCATCTTCACAAACAGAGGTTAACAATGGTCTTGTACAACAGCCTTGCTCTAACAGCTTTTTTTGCAACAATAAAATTTTGTCTATTTTACTACAATTTCTCTATAGGACCAGGCCATATCTAATGATTGACTGAAAGTATGCGAAATAAGCAGTTTGAATATACTTCTCAGGGACTTTAATAACACTCATAATTCAGAGTTGTTTTCATCGGATGTTTTGATGAAATGAATAATTTGATATTACAATTAATTTAACTTAACAAAAGCTTTCAACATCCTAATTATAGTAATGTTTAATATAAACAATATACAAGAAGTAACTTTTGGAAATTTGTAAATGATGATGAATATGAGGAAATTGTGTGAGATATGCAATTGAAAGTGACCGTTCTTGGTGAGCAGTAAAGAGAAGTTTGAAGAGTGGACTACCGACAGACTGTCTAGCAGACCATCTTCGTGACTGTACTGGAGGGAAGTGTGCCTGTTTGGGGAGAATCCTTTCCTCTACTTCACAAAAACGGTTACTCACTAATATCTGGGAAAGCTATAAATACTGTAACATTTCTCTAATGTGTAGGTCTAGGCAAAAGCTGGTATTGTTACTTTCATAATGTAATTGTTACATTTATTTTATTAAAAATTTGTAATGTATGTTTTTATGTATTATATTTCTTGTTGCCTACAATTGTATAATATCAAAATAGGATAATATATCTAATTGTTTGATAATAACAATCGACTAACGAATGTAGACCATTTGTTAGTTTCCACAAAAGTGGGTAAAGTAAACATTTACCTAGCAACAGTATAATAAGTGGCCAACACAATTGGATGATTATCGATTTTAAATATCGATACTATTGGATACGACATGTGACCTTTAGATATTCATAATTAATCATTGCCAGCTTTCTTAAATTAGACTAGAGCGTCATTAACTGCTGTTGCTAGTAACGCCATTTCAAGCCGTTATTTCATTTATGTAGAAGAAGGCTAGTGATGACAAGAACAAAGGTGACGAATATATGAATATTGGCTCAAAATAATTTTATAAAAAAAACCAGTTTCAGAAGTGAGTGCATTGCCAATCATCTTACAGAATGTATGTATAGACGAGAAATGATGATTATTGGTGGTGATCCATTCGAGCATCTTTTAAATGCTAAGAAACATGTCTACCCTAATTGTAATAGTTAGTACTATGCAGCTCAAGAGTACTTTAAATACAATTTAAAAAACAAATTCATTTCTTTTTGGACTACATACAAACATATAGCTTCTCTATATTAACATTTTTAAAGCCTAAAAGTTAATTTAATTTGACATCATCGTTCAAAATTTATTCAAAGTAAAAACATGTATAAAAATAAATTCAAAATTAAAATCATGTTTTGTAAAAAAATAAGTATTAACTTAATTTGCAAATTATATTAATATTTATATATTAATTTTTAAGATTAAAAACTAGCCAAACCATATTGTAAAAAAAAATATCTAGCATAAATCTATTACCTTATTTGGTCCGACATTTTGTTTTCTGTCTTCTAGATGGTCATGAATATCGATGATTCCATATCATTTGATAATTAGGCTATCATCCCATTGTGTTGGTGGCCACTTATTATACTGTTTCTTTAATTTTCTTCCAGAGCATTTTCTTTTCATTAACAACTAGCCTAATATAAACTGGATAAAGCTAGATCTTTATATCAAGCAAAAGCAGTAGAACTAGGCTACTAATATTTTTAATGTTTTGTGTTTTAAGTTGAACATCCTTTTTAATGTATGTACATTAAACAAATTTAATCCCAAGACAGCCTAACAAACCATCTAAAACGGGGCCTCCAATATATAGTGAACAAATGGTCATTTCTATGGTTAGAATGGCTCAATAATATCAAGGTAGCTAATGCGATAGAGTGGTACTCACAAGTTGCCTAGAACCTGTAAATTGATTCAATTTTACACAGTTGTTGATTTGTAGTTATGTACATTTTTATTCTATATGTCAGTCTTGTATGTGAATTGTGTCAATCGCTGACTTTTTTTTTCTTCTGGTTTGCTCAAAAGAGCAGGCTTCGTAAAAAACATGCAGCCTCGTAGTTCCATAATATTTATTAATTATTCAATGTTAATGGAGTGGGATTTACATTAATGTTGTGTATTTGTTAGTTTTTAAAAGAGGAATGTGATAATTAAGGGAGTGAATTTAAAGGACAGGGCTCTTTTGGAATCTTCATGGCCAGGGGTCCATCATGCCAGCTTCCTAACCCGAAAAAGATTTGGACCTCGGTTTTTTTTTTTATTTTGTTAAGACTCCCAGGTAGGGTAACAATTATGTGAACAGAATGGAAGAGATGATGGTTTTTTATGTTTAAATGTCTTTTTTAATTTTAAACAAAAAATGTTTCCTAGTTCCTTATATATATTCAAATCATTGGTTTTAAGAACATCCTTTTATGGTCATAGTTTTTACATGTTTGAACTTACCTGATATTAGTTTAAAACATTCTTTTCTAGCATATTCATAATGTGGACATTGTAGTTACTACATGGTTTATTGTTTCTTCTACACCTAAAGAACAGTTTAAGCATAATGGAGTAAAGTATTTTTTTATTGCAAACAACTTACTGTTAACTCTGGCATGGCCCAGTCTCAAAACGAGATATTGTGACGATTTTCCTTTCTTAATAGTTTACTATTTTTAAACCAAGGGACATAACTTACCTTTTTTACAATATTTTATACCAGTGAGCTTTTTGGAGTTAATTCAAAGATTACCTGATAGTGTTCCATCCCCTTTCTTTTCCTTGCTACTTTAAAGTCCTCCAAAGGGACATTAATTTCTGGAATTTTTACACCTGTCGTTATTGCATCCCTGGCTAAATTATCTACTCTTTCATTAAAGTCCAGTGAGACATGTCCTGGAATCCATACGAATACTATTATATATTTTTTATTCAAGGCTTTCAACTCATATACTATGCTTATAATTAATTGGTTTTTACTCTTATCTTTGCTATAATTAGATATTGCTGTAACAGCAGCTTGAGAATCTGTACATATAACTACGTTATCATATTGGGTTTTATTGATAAATTGCACTGCTTTTATATATAGCTAATTAATTCCGGAACTATAACTATAACATATATTTGCTAAGAGAATACAACGCAGTGGTATTGGTCCGAGGAATCAGGAAGGCAAGCGCCACAACCATCGTCAGTTTTGGATCCATCAGTATAAACATAAACATAACCTAAATATGATAGTGACATTTTTTCTAACCACAATTGTTTTTAGAGTTTCTTTACTCGTATTCTCTTTACTTACTTACTTCTAAATTTGTTAATCTAGTATCGCCTTTTACACTATTTTCTTCCATAAATAAAGGTAATTCAAAATCCCAGTCATTTTTAAATCCTTCAGTTTCCATTGATGTTAGGCATCATTTCAGTTACATTATTAAATGACTTTATAAATAAGGGTAACTTTTTTCTTTTGCCAATAATCATTATTTTGACTTAACATATTTAAGTAACACATATTTCTAAATGGCTGGATGACTGTTTTCTAAGAGTATCTTATATACTAAGTTATCTGTAAGAATACTTCCTTCTGATTCCCAATGGCATCACAGCGGCTTCAGCTTGTAGGGCTATAACTGGTGTGGAGCAAAAGGAGCCTAAGGCAAGTCTGAGTGCCTGATTTGAATTAAATCTAGTTTACCCAAATTACTTTTTGGATACATGACCAAACAATGCACTACAATAATCTAATTTTTGATCTTATTAGGCTTTTATATACTTGTATGGCGAAATTAGGGTTGCAGCCCTTTGTTCCACAAATAATAGACTTAATAATATTAAGATCTTTAGAGCCTCTATTTACTAGGTCCATAATATGTTGTTTAAAAAGGTTAATTTATGATCCAGTATAACCCCTAAGATCCTAAACGTTATCTCTAATTGGAACCAGGTGACCATTAATTGTAACTTGTTCAATATTGTCTTGTCTTTTCCTTGAAAAAACATATAGTGTTGCATTTTGATTCATTAAAATATAATTGTAGGCTATCAAATGCAGTAATCAGTTTGTTAAGTGCACACTGTAAGTTTTTACTTACCAATTCTCCTTTTTTTTGTGTGAAAAGTATATGACTATGTCATCAGCATACTGCAAGGACTTTATTTCATTGGGTAGACTTACATTAATTTGAGAAATATATATAGCGAATAACAATGGTGATAGCACACTACCTTGCGGAAGGCCCCTTGTTGTAGTCCTGGATAAAGATATATAATTACTTGATACATTTACCTGTCTGTCAGTTAGCCAGCTATGAAGGTACCTTATAAATTTACTAGGAAAATTAAGTCTAATCATTTTTATTGCATAGCTCAGGAATGTATACATTTTTCATATGCTCCAGTGATATCAAGTGAGGCTACCATGGTTGTCTCATTATATGTTAAAGCTGTTAAAATATCAGACATAAAATTTACAAGGTAATCATTACAGCCTCGTTTTCCACTCCTAAATCCATATTGGGTTTGGAGGGATCACTCTTAATTTTTCAGAGATCCATTCTAGCCTATTTTTTATCATTGTATTCATTATTTTAATAAGACAACTAATTAAAGATATAGGCCCTTATGAAGTTTCTTGTAGCTTATCTTTAGTTGGTTTAAGAAGGGCTATTACTTTGACTCTTTTCCATTCTTGAATCGTTGACTTCACTTCTCAGTTCTATCATTCTCTCTTCCATTATTTACCGTGCCTGTCACTGAAACTGAAACAGCCTAAACATCTTTTTTTTCTTCTTCAAGTTTAGCTTCTTAGAGCAGGCTTCGTATAACATGCAACCTCGTTGTTCAATATTCTATAAAATTTTCCCTATTTTGTTAGTGGAATCGGGTGAAACAAATATGATTGTGTACTGTTAGTTCAAAGAGGATTGGGATTGTAAAATAATGGCAGGATGTGAATAGGATCAAGGTAGGGTTTACTGTCTTCATGGCCCGTCAGGCCAACTTCCTAACCCGAAAAGGTATGGGCCACGGATTTATTTTGTTAACACTTCCAAGAAAGGTAACATTAATGTTGATATAATGGAAGAAATAGTTTGTTTTTGTTTATAAGTCTTTCTTAATCGTAAAGAGAAAAATAAGAAGTTCTTTATACATTGTTAAATCTGTTGTCTTCAAAATGTCTCTTATATCATAATCTCTGTTCCTGAACTTACCTGTAAATTCTTTACAACACTGACATCTAGCATATTCATAATTCTGGCACTGTAAAAAGATGTGATTTATACTTTTATTCACACCTAATGTGCAATTAAGACACAGGGGTGTGAAAAATCGTTTGATCATGAATAGCTTGCTGTTTACCTTTGCAAGTCCCACTCTCATCCGTGTGATCGTCATAATTTCTTTTGGTTTGAATTAAAATTCTGAAACCAAGGAATTGTTGATACCTTATCTACGATTTGCTTATACCACTGAGCTTTGGGGGTTAATTGAAAAACATCCTGAAACTCTTTGAGACCCATTCTTTTTTTGGCTATTTTAAATCTTCTAGAGGAATGTTTATATCAGCTGTACTTACACCAGAAAGTATGGCATCTCTCGTCATTTTGTCGACTGTTTCATTGTGTTCAAGTGAAATATGTCCTGGAATCCAAGTAAATGCAATATTCTTATTTGAAGCTAAGATTTCATAGACTATATTACTATTAACCGGTGTGCTTTTTTTACCGGTGTCAAAATTGTATATTACCTTCTCAGCCGCTTGGGAATCCGTTTATATGAGTACATTGTTTAAATTAGTATTATTTACATACGTAACTGCTTTGTATATGGCTATAAGGTCTGCACTATAACTAGAGAAATACTTTTTTTTATTCTTGTTTGTCTTATAGACCGGCTAGTTATAATAAAACATGCAGCCGCGAGGTTCTATTTGTCATTGTGGTTGCCTTTTTTAATGATAAAAGTTACGGGGTTCTTGTACCCCGAAATTACGCCACACATGGTTACCACAGTTATTGACAACTATTGACTCTTCGACAAATATACAGTTATTCATACACATATATACATACATTGAGAAAGAGTGGAAGTAATAATTATTACAATACCATAAAATTTGTTTTTTAACATTAAATATTAATGTGACTATTCCTTTTTGACGATTATTGTAATTTTATTTCCCTAAAGAGCCTATCAGTGTACGGTTAAAAAAGAATGGACATTAAAATCATAGGATATAAGGAGGGTATGGTTCTGGTAATTCTTCACTGCAAGGGGTCCATCAAGTAGACATCCTATTCCGAAATTGGGCTGGACCTCGGATTTTAGCACCAATATCCAGGATAACATTGATGTATTCTAGCTGTTTTGAGGGGTTTTATAATTGTTTATTTATCGAACTTAAAAATTTATTTATTTCTTGGTAATAATAAAAATTATTTTCTGAAAGTATTTCCGCTAAAGGTTTATTTTTGTAAATGTTTTTGAATTGTCTGTAACAAATTTCCCTATTGTGTAAATATTGTGGGCATTCCCTTATTGTGTGGTCTAATGTTTCTTGTTTTCCTTCAGAGCATTTCAAACAAAGTGGAGTAAAATATTTTTTAATGGAAAAGAGGTGCGCATTTATATTTGCGTGTCCAAACCTAGCTCTGCATATATTTACTATTTCGCTTCTACTAAATTTTATATTTTTAAACAACGGTTTACTAGGATATCCTACATGAACATTTTTATACCAGCTAGCTTTATCTGTTTCCCACATTATCTCTAAACATTTTTGTTTGTTACATCTTCTTTGTTCTGAGTAAAAATCATGTTTTGGTATCCATAAGTCCTGAATTATTTCACCATTAAGTATCGTATCTTTGGCTAATTTGTCCACCTTTTCGTTCTCCTCTATACCGCAATGTCCTGGTACCCACTTAAATACAATGTGCTTTTTACTTTCCACAGCAACTTTTAATATCCCTAATATTAATTCATTTCCATATGACATCTCAGTCATGGTTTGTATTGCTTTAATCGCTGCCTGTGAATCAGTGCAAATAAGGTAATAGTCACTATTTAAGTTTGAAATGTATTGTACTGCTTTTAATATTCCCACCTATTCGGTTGTAAAACTTGATAAGATTTTATTTAAACTATATTTAAGTATTAATTTGTGTGACGGTATCAAGACAGCAGCGCCTGCTCCATCAGAATTCAGAAGTCTTTGAACCGTCTGTATAAATAATTGTAAAGTGTTTGTAGGTTATGTTTACTTCATAATAATAACATTGTCTTAAGCTTTCATTGCTTTGATTGGATTTGTTTACTTCTAAAGTTTCCAAGTGATGTTTAATGTACTGACCGAGAATAATGCATATTGGAGTAAAAAGCACAAGCATATTTTTATAGTTGCATTGCAAAATGTTAAACAAAAATATGACCTGGAGAGAGAAAATGTAGTGAATAGTGGCAATGTAAACGACTTAGAATATCCTATACAATTAATGGCAAACCTTAGTAATTTAAAATTTAAAATACATTAATTTATAGTGGGTAGGGTCCAATAAGCGGACCCGGTTTTTTATATCGAAATTGGAAAATGATATTACTTAATCATGTAACCATCGATATAATCAATCGATACTGATTAATTATTTTTAACAATTAACATTGTTAATACATGATCTATATGAACAGCTGTAAACACTTTCCAATAATACAATTAAGGTAATATTTTAAATTTCACATAAGTAACATTGTGTATTAAAAATGGCTGTCAATCTTAGGAAGCTTCACGAAATTGCTTTAAAAGACGATAAAACATGTTTTTATGGCTTCAGAATGTTGGGTTAGGACCTAAGAATCCATTATGTGATATTTGTGGAAAGGTAACAAATGTAACTGTCAGAGGAGCTAACATGGTCGTCTTCAGATGCAAAAGAGAAGGTAATGGTGGACACAACTTTAGTAAAAACGTTTTCGTTCTGTTTCATTTAGTTAAAGTTATGAGTTTCCCTGATTTTGGTTATGTTCATTTTATTTGTTACATCATTAAATTCACATTTTAATTTAAAACATATGATTGTTATTACTTTTATATCGATTGATAGTCTATGATTCGATATGCGAATATTAGGTATCGATGATTATATTCTTCGATATAAAAAACCGGGTCCGCTTATTGGACCCTACCCCCATAATGGAATTGTATTACATTCCATCTCAAGTGCGATTATTGGTGTAGTTTTAAATGCTCCAGTTATTATCCTAAGTGCTTGATTTTGGATAACATCAAGCTTATGTATTGTACTTTTTGCTACGTGACCAAATACAAAACAGCAATAATCAAATTTTGATTTTATTAGGCTATGGTAGATGTTAATAAAATTTCAGGATGTGTGCCTTTTCTTCCACAAGCTAAATATTTCAAGATATTAAGATCCCTTATTCCTTTACAAGCTAACTTTTCAATGTGTTGTTTAAAGGTAAGTTTCTTATCGAAAGTAATCCCCAGTAATTTAATTTCTTCGGCTAATGGAATTATTTTATTGCCCAAGCGGTTTTAATCTTCGTGTTTTCCTCCGTCTAGATATTATCATTGTTTTACATTTTTCAGCATTCATATCCAATCCCATAGCTTTGACATAAAAATTAACATTACACATTGCTTCTTGCATCTTATCCTGTGCCTGGCTTTGGTTTTTATTCATTGTATATATAGTAATATGATCGGCATATTAAAGTGAAAATGTGTTTTTTTGTAAATCTTTATTTATTTCAGCTATGTATATACTGAATAATAAGGGTTTCAATACACAATACAGGGTATTGTGTATTGAAACAGGGTATATACAATATACAAAAAATACAGGGTATATACAATAAGGGTTTCCTTGGGGGATGCCTCTGTATGTATATCTGCAGTGACTATGGTTAGTAAACTTTAATGTTAACCCTCCAATTGTTGTTCATCAAAATTTTGATGAACACAACCCAATTATGATTGTTGTTCATCAAAATTTTGATGAACAAACATTCCCTTCCATAATCACTCATTGAAGTATATTCCGGCAACGTATCGATTCGATTCATGCACCATTGGATTCGGGAAAAAAAAGCCTAAGGAATACTATAGTTTTATTCCTCTTTGTATTGTAGTTGCAATGTACCAAGTTCGTAGTTTGGAACGTAAAAGATGTGACCGCCATGTTGTCGATGCCGTCTGAGTTTTTGATGTGACGAGTCGTGTTTATTAGTAAGTTTTAGTAGGTTTATTTGTGTTTTAGTGTTGTGTTTAGTGTGTGGTGAATTGTTAAATATTGCAGTAGTGAAAATAAATATATTTTAGAATAAATACATTTTTCGAAAATTTTTCGCAAAAGTTTTGAGTAATGACAAAATGAAACTTTTTTCGACTCTTCAAAAAAAAAAGTTATGGAATTTATTTTACTACTGCTGTATAGTTTACTTCATTCTGAGTAATAAAATATGCAATATAACATGTATTGAAGTAAAACTGTATTAGTAAAACTTTTATTAGCAAACTCTTACGTATACACCCTATTTTCACAATTTATGCGCATCGCTGCTTTTTGTTATATAGTGTTATTATAGTTTCATAAATGTGTAAAATCCTTATGTGTTTCTGAAACTAGAATAAATTTGACATAAAATGGATATCTCACTTTTATAGTTTTCTTACTATAACTTGGTTTGCTAGGTATGGTCCTCCCCAAATTAAAAAAAAAAAATGTAAAATTTTGAATTTCATGGAAAAAAATTTTTAGTCAACATTTTTTTAAGGCCAAATTTTAAATACTAATATTATTATATGTTTAATTCTGAACACAAAAATATATACTTCTATATATATTACTTTTAATTTATATTTTTAATAAATTTTTTAAAAAAACCCTTGCACGAGGCTCGAAAACATGCTGCCACTACAGGAAAAAATGACTGCCAGTTGGAGGGTTAATTTCCTCTCGCTTAGCCATTTGTGGCAGTGCAATATAAATTTGGACGGAATACCCCATTTAAACATTTTATTTAATAGAGTAGGTATATGAACCTTATCATATGCACTGGATATATCTAAGGAGGTTATAATAATATTTTCATTGTTTGTTAGGCCTGTATAAATATCTGATAGTAAGCTTAGCATATAATCGCCACAACCAACATTTTTCTTAAATCCATACTGAGTATCTGGTACAATATGTAAGCTATTAGTTAAGCACTCTAGTCTATTTTTAATCATAAGATTCATTAACTTAACCATACAGGGTATCAAGGAGATTGCTCTATACGATTGTTCTTCATGTCTATTTTTATTGGGTTTAAGTATTGCTACAATTTTACAATGTTTCCATTCTATAGGCATTTCTATTTTATTGTTCCAAATGTTATTGTAAATGGATAATAATATATTTAATGCGTTATTAGGGAGATTCTTAATCATACTGTATGATATACCATCAATACCTGGGGCTGTATCCTTGTTCTTAAGTTGTATTACTCGTGTTAATTCATTAATTTTAAAGTCTTGTTCCAGTATATGATTTGTATTTATTACCATGGGGGGAAATATTTCATTAAGCTGAGGGACATAATCTGAGACCAGGTGTTCAAAAAACCTGTTACACAATTCTATATTATTATCCATATCTCCATCATTTGCCTTTTCCTTAGAATTTTTAATACTATTTACAATTTTCCAGGCATATTGAGTTGATTTTTTATTATTTATTTTATTACACACTTCTATCCATCCTTGTTTTTTTGCTTTATATATTATTTCTCTTGTGTTTAATTGGGCTTTTTGGTACTTATGATAATTTAAAGGTGTCATGTGTAATTTGAAAATTTTTAATGCAATTCTTCTTTGGGCGACTGCTAATGAACACTCATTTGTCCACCATGATTTGGATTGGAACTTATTACTTTTACATAATTTAACCTTTGGAATGGCTTGATCAGCTGCACTAGTTATAACTTCACATAATTTATTGATTTGTTTATTAATTGGTAATATTTTAATTTCATCAATATGATTATTTACTATCACAGTGTAAAGAAACCAGTTTGCCTTTTTAAAATTCCTGTTGTCTGTGTTAATATAACCATTACAATTGTCCTTCTTTAATGTTATTTCCATTGTCATTTGTATTGGAAAATGACCACTTCCTATTGGGTCTGTACCTACTTCCCATTTTACCATTCTATTAAAAATGTTTGGGGTTACAAATGTTAAGTCGATTACTGATTGTTGATGGTATAGATTTGGGACTGTAGTAAAACATTTATTGTTCACTAGCTGTTACACGCGGCTTTGCGCGCAATCTTTATAACCGAAGTCCTTATATTACTTAGTAAAAGCAATTATGATGTAATATGATGGGAGTCCTATACAAGTTTTAAAACGTAAGTAGGCATACAACAGGTAAATATTATTTAAGTTCATGGTAAATAGTATTAGATTTTAACTTAATTATTATATCATGTTTTGCACGTGTAGGAGCACTTCTGGTTCTAATTAATTATATACATAACGTCACAGCTGAATCTGTCTTGTCATCCCGATGAAAAAAACACAAATCTCGGATCACGCAGGTCTCGTAAACTTACTTCGGTCAAAAAGCGTATATATTTCCAGTCCTTGTCATATATTTCAAGTCTAAGATATTTCCAGTACCACAGTAGAGTTTGTCTTGTTGTTCTGACGAAGAAAAAATATATATACTTGCATAGGACCGAGATGCCTACTTCGGTTAAAAAGTGCCTACTTAAGACCGTTTAAATTCACTTACCTACGATGTCACAGTTTAGCTTGCCATATTGCCTCGATCAAAATACTAAATACGTTTGATTATCTAGTTCTCGGAAATCTATTTTGGTCAAAATCGTGTTGACATAGTTGAGTTTGCCTTGTCCTGATGAAGAAAATATACACACATATAATATTCTGTTGCACGCTCTTTTAAACACAAATTGTCCCAGTTATCTTTCAAACAACTTTCGATTTATGTCTGAAATAAGTGAACGAAGTACAAGGAGGGGTACATCCTTATTTTCTATCCCAATTCATCGAACAACTACCTTTAGTAAATCGTTTACAGTTTCTGCCTGTCGATTGTGGAATGCTTTACCTGTGAACATCAGAGCCATCGATAAACGCGCTCGCTTTGGGGCGGAGGTCAGGGCCTTGATGCTAGGGGCTCAGGGGGTATAGCGGTTGGCGGCTTTGGAGTGCCTTAGGGCAATTCCATGCAAGTTGAATGAATGCGTGTGTGTCTTGCAATATTATTTTAAATTTGTATAAAGTTACATTAATTATTGATGATTGTTTTTATTTTAAGATTCATTTAATATGTAAATTTTAGTTATAAATGTATACATATGTATGTTAGTTTAATTTTTTATTTTTATGAGGTTAAGTGGTAGAGAGGACTTTATAGTCCTAACTTCGCCTCTAATAAAGTCATTTTTCATTTCACATAAGTAGGACCAAGAAGCCTATTACGGCATAGGGAAAGTACTACCTACTTCCTATGTACTTTCGTTATAAGGGGGAAATCCTTATTAAGGTTATGCAACATTCCAAAATAATCATTATTAAAGTTTTGTGTCATATAAGTCTTGTTTTTTTGAACTGTAGTCAGGAAAGAATGAATCGTTGAGGCATGTTAGTATTCATTTCTCTATTTTTCCATAAGCCACTTTTAAAATGCAATATCACAATGTCAAGGAAGCCCACCAGTTTAAAGTAACTAATGAGAAAACATTCATGACTTTGATCATTAAAGTTGGTTACATAAAAGTGTTTAAATAATATTTAAAATGCATTAGATGATTTAAATTCGTCACTGAAGAATGTGTAGTATAATTTATATTTTAATTTTTTATATACTATCTGCATTACACTACTGATCAAGCACTGTTTACTTAACATTGATCAAATTTATATGTAAACAGATGTTTCAGACAATTTGTTGAACTATAGCTGAATATGTCAACAGCTGTTTAATGCCCGTTTTTTTTTATTATGAAACATATAAACTACATTTTTTCTGAATTTCAAAATATTCCAGGTAATTTTTCTTATATTTTGCTTCATAAAAACCTTCCATGGATTTCAATGAGCATTTTACAAAAGGAATTAACCAAAGTGGTTCAGGCGTTGTTGAGTTATGCGCTTACCAACACATTTTGCGATTCATTTTTATATTATAGATTAGTATAAAATTGGAATTAGTATAATGTTTAACTATATCGTTACCTCTGCTGTCGGTCTTATAACAATTCCATAGTATATGATGCGCATTCATATCTCCACATATAATTATATTGCCATTGTCCTGACTGAATAGTTGCTCGCTCCAAAATTGCTGGTTAATTTGGTTATTTGTGCAGTATATATTATAAATCGTCAAAGGGATATCAAGATTGTTGATCTCTATACCTATTAATTGTATTGTATTAGTGTTTAATTCTTTAGAAATGTTATATGGGTACTTTGGGATTATACCGACCACACCCAGACATGAATCGTTATTTGACATTTTGCTTCTACTGATTACTAGATTAGTGTAGAACAATATTTCTTCGATATAAAACAGGAATTGTCTTATCGCAAACCCCTCCCCATCCTCAGACAGAGATCAAAGTCGAGCGGTCTAGTAGATAACGTGATTGCAGAGTCTCGCCGCCCGTTCAGCTGGTGCGTCGCTTTGTTGTACTTCCGTGTTTTACCCCTGCATTTCTCCAAACACAAAAATTCAACAAAAACAAACATTACCAAACAAAAACTAAACTCTTTCTTGAAAAAACAAAAACAATAAAAACTTGTTTTTATTCTTGATCACACTCTGCCACCCAAAATGCGAGTGCGCCGCGCTGATGTCAATGAAAGAAAAACATCCCTCGAGATAGTACCTATCAGTAAAATATCAAATTCTAAAGGAGCTGATCAGAAATATAAATTGAATTGTAATGGAAAGGCAATTATGTACTGTGCAAAAAACTTAAATGATCATGTGATGCCGCGTGGTCTGCAGTAATCGGGATTCTCGAGAAAGATAAAATAACAGCGACAACAATACCGATCACAATACCTGGAAATGCTTGTAAGTTTGTAATTTTGTAATTAAAGAGTTGTTTTTTTTTCGTTCTATCATGTTTGTTTCTATAAATTTATATTTTTGTGTTCTTCATACTGGTGTGGTTGGTATAATCCCAAAGTACCGTTATATGTTATATATTTATTTACAATAAAAGCTATACCCCCGTACCCGTCCTCTCTATCTAATCGAATTATATTGTAATTTTTATTTTGCAATATATCATTCTTTGTTAACCATGTTTCTTGTATTATACCAATATGTATATCATTTATGCTAAAGTTGGGGATTAATTCAGACCATTTTGGCTTTAATGATCTAGAATTCCATTGAAAAATATTCATGTTACTTATGCTATACATGCAGTTATTACAATATTCTAATAACCCACATTAATTGTTTGTTATGTTTGTAAAGAATAAGCCTACCATGTTATTGTAATTATCTACTAGGCTATATTCTGACATTGTTTAAAGGTCATACCTATTTAGTCCCTTTTTTATCTCTAGAATAATTAATTGTACTTTTATTACTAATTCTTCTAGATGAGGACGTTTGCTTTGTATTAGTTGTAATTGGTTTATTAAGTAGAGTATTCATCACTGTTCACATATGCAATTAAAATTTCATCAATTTGTTTCTTGTTTGAAACTGTACTATTTTGTATTTCTTTCCTGATTTCCTCAATTTTTGCATTTACTAGGCTTTTAAGTCTTATTTTGTCTTCCTCACTTATATTACTTTCTTTAGGATTGAATTGGCGTTCTCCCGTGTGTTCTGTAATTTCTTTACTGTTTATGTTACTTGGACGCTTAGCAAATTGTGTTTTAAAATTATTTGCTCTATAATTCCTGCCTGCATTATAGGGTCTAGAATTTTGTAAAGGTGATGAGCTGTCTTCTACCAGTTCTTGGTCTTGCAACGGTAAATATCTATTTTGAGATGCTAAAGTTTTAAAACTAGGCCTATCATATACTGAGCCTGTACCAGACAGATGTGGGAACTCAGTCTCACTACTTATAGAAGTATTAAACAAATCAACCTCTGCGTAAGACCTTCTTTTTGTGGAATAATGTTTTTTATATGTTATAGGAAAAATTTGTTTAGCAGAATGATAATCCTCCTTCATTAAGCTCATTCTCTCTTTATTTATTCAGGGCATTGTTTAGAATTATTACTATGAGGGCCACCGCAATGAGTACATTTCTTTGGGTGTTCACAATTTCCTGTATGATAAGGCTCGCTACAATCTCTACATATCCTATCCTTGTTACATGGAGAGTTAGCTACATGACCGTATGCAAAACATCGAAAACATTGTTTCACCGGTATCATATATGGCTCCACCCTCATTCGGACATAGTTAAGAAAAATTGTTTCAGGTAGTGTATCTGATTCAAAAGTAATTTTTACAAAATGAGTGTCTGACACCCTCCTTTTGATTCTTTGGGCGTTAATGATAGGGCATGTTTTACCAGAAACTGTCTCCATAATTTCTTCCTCCGATATTTCTTTTTCAACGTAAACTACTCCAACAGAATTAACTCTTATAGAGGGAACAAAGACATTGAAATTTGAAAGGTGGGGGGAGTCTACCAAATTATTTGCTGATAAAAAATCATTGCAAATTACAGAAAGATTTTTTCCTGCACGGTTAATATAACTTATGCCATCATAATGTTGTTTAATAATTTTGCCGATGTTAAAGGGATTAATTTTGTTTTGTTTTTGCTTTGAATTATTACTTCAAATGGGCCCTTATTTGTATCTTTATACATCCTGACCATGTGACTTTTTTTGCGATCTGGGGATAATGGTGTGGATTCTTTGAAATTGCCATCAGTAAGTTTTCGTTTAATTCTTTTGAATCATTTGGTAATGGTATTGAAATGTAATTATGTTCCAAAATAGAGCTGATAGCCTTTTCCGTTTCCATTTCATCTATCTCTGTGCGGCTGGTTTGGTAGTTGGCTAAACCCGACGGCTCGTCAGGTTCAGCCATGTTCTGACCGGTCTTACCAAGCTAAATTTATTACCGTTTCTTACAACTATTTGAACTAAAATTAAATGGTTAGTAATAATGTTAAACAATACAACTAATATTTACATACCAACATTAATTACATACACACACTATATTTTAATACCAAAGGGAGTATGATAAAAGGCAACCACAAGATTAACAGTAAGGCTTCACCAACGATGTTGATCTTACTTCGACACGAACATTCGGGGTAGAGAAATACTTACTAAGAGAGAAATGGCCAGCTGTGTTAGTCTGAGGAATCAAGAAGGTGCGCCACACCCTTGGTTTGTCTTCGATCCGTCAGTGTAAACATAAACATAACCTGAGTATGTTTGTGACAGATTGTTTAGCCATAGTTGCCTTAGAATACTATTATTTGTATTCTTTTTTGTAAATGGGTAATTTGTGAGATGTGTAGTACATATACCGGTGTCCTTAATAAACACAGTAGGTCAACATCCCAATGGCTTTTATAACCTGTTTTTTTCCAACAGGTTAGGCATCACTTCAATTATATTATTGAATGCCTTAACAAATAATGGTAGAGTAACGTGGGGCAAGAGTGCGCACGGGGCAAAAGTTCGCATTGAGGGTATTTTAGTTTTAGAGATGAACAGTTGGTATCACTGACCATCCATTTTATTCGTCTGCATAGTAGTGTCAGTCACGTGAAGTTTCGTTGCTCTCTGCCTTTTACCTAGGATAATATGAGGTAAGTTTACTTTTAACCTATTTTGATGTAAATAGTGAGAATCGTGTTTTCATATATCACATAGTAAATAAGGAAGTTGTGTTAAGCATGGTTTTCAACGGCATTTCGTCTAGTTTTCAAAGATATGCTTGAATAGTTTGCAGTCTGCTCACCGACAGCAGCACCATGCAGGGAACGTAAAATGTACAATTGGGGTAAAAGTTCGCAATGCACAGTGGGGCAAAAGTCCGCGTGCGTACTCTTACCCCATGCATTTTACAACAATTATTTAATGTTTTTAGTTCATTTTAAACAAATATAATGATGTTTTTACTTTAAAAACAGGTACAATAGTTCATGTAAATTTGTCAGTGAAAAACTTTTATCAAATACTGGTGTATAAAAATAAGTACCTATTAAAAATAATCATTTCAGTTGTCGATCTAATACCATGGTTGATTATATTATTGTTAGCAATATTTTTTATTTATTTCACTAATACTCGTTTCTCTTTTTTTAGGAATTATAAGAGAAAAACGGAAAGAAAACCACGCACTCCAGAAATGCTAGAATCAGCCAAACAAATGCTCAGGGCTGGACAGTCAAAACGTAGTATAGCTCGTGATTTGGGAATAACAGAAGGAGCATTGAAAAAAAAACTAAAAATGGTAAAGCCATATCACGTTTAGTCTATGTTTAAAAACTGCTAATTAACGCTTAAAAAGGAATCACTTAATTAGGTACTATTAGGGCAATAAAGGTCCTGAATTTTGCTGTTAACTTGATTTTGTTTTCAATTATTTTTTTTTGTAATAAACAGATTTTAAGGTCTCGTGTGATGTTTCAGGGAGCTGGAGTTACCAAGCTCGGGCGATTTGTCTCAGTATTCACAAGTGAAGAAAAAACACAACTGAAAGAACACGTCATCGATTTGGACTCCCATTTTTATGGTTTGATATTCAAGGATTTTCGAAAATTATCTTTTGAATTTGCAGAAACTAATCAAGTTAGTAATCCCTTTGATAAAGACACTAAAATGGCTGGAAAAGTGGGCCTTAAGTTAAAAAAAAAAAAAAACAAGTTATCTCTTCGTGTACCTACAAAAACAAGTCTTGCACGAATCATGGGCTTCAACAAACCTCAAGTTGACTTATTATTTCAAAATCTAGAAGAATTGATGATAAAACATAAGTTCCCCCCTTCAAGAATGTTCAACATGGACGAGTCGGGAATTTCTACTGTGCCAAACAGAGCCCCAAGGGTGGTATCAGTCAAGGTAAAAAAGCTGTCGGAAAAGTTTCATCGGCAGAAAGGGGTAATTTGTTAACAGTAATTTGTGCAATGAGTGCGAGTGGTAATTTCATTCCACCTGCTATCATTTTTGCCAGGAAAAGACTGAAACAAGAATTGTTAAATGGTGCTCCTACAGAAGCTGTCATGTTTTGTTCAGATTCAGGCTATAGCAACTCAGAAATATTCCTAGAATGGCTAAAGCACTTTCAAACACACATTCATTCTTCTAAGGACAACGCGGTGCTCTTGGTAATGGATGACCATGGATCTCACATCAGCATTAACGCTGTAAACTTTTGCAGGGACCATGAAATTTACTTATTAACAATTCCCCCACATAGTAGCCACAAGCTACAACCTCTGGACAAATGTTTTTTCAAACCTTTAAAGGACTTCTTTGTTGAAATGTGCGACCAATGGATGGTGAACAACCCAGGTCGTGTTATAACTCAGTGAAGAACCGACTCGTATTGTTGGTATTTCTCAAACTTGCATAGATCACTGTTTTGTTCGCTTTGACACAACTATCAATATAGGAGTTGTACACGAAGCCCAGGTAATGCATTTAGGCATTGCCGACCATTCTTTAATTTCTGTAACTTTGCAGATATGTACTAAAGCACCAAAAGTCAATCACGGATTAGAGAAAATAAATTATAAATCATTATTTACTGAGCTAGGTGGAATGGACTGGGATGATGTTATAAGTGAATTATCTTTATCTGGAGCTTTCGAGTTACTCATTTACAAGATTAATACAGCAGTTAAAAATAACACCCACTCTTACAAAACCACGAATACAAATAAAAAACTCACGCCTTGGATAACTGAAGTCTTGTGTAAACGTATTAAAAACAGAAGAAAAATATATAACTTATTGAGAGCGAATCCTCATGACGAAAGAATGAAATTATATTACAGACGGTACAGAAATAGCTTAAGTGCTGATTTAAGAACTAGGAAAGAGAAATATTACATGATTCAGTTTATAAATTGTGACGGAAACCCTAAGGCTCAGTGGAAATTAGTAAATAACTTAAGTGTGCGCTCTACCACAGGCCAGAAATCGCAGTACGATGTTTCAAAAATCCGCTTGGAGCGCTGGCAAAATTGGTTGTAGGGAGGGCAATGAGTAGTTGCTGTGGAAGGGATCGGAACTTACCGAGCGCCTCCGACATTTGCTGAGCGGGGGACCCGAGTCAGGTGCTCGACGTCCGACTCACACACGCTTCGTTTTTAACAGGGATGGGCTAGTAGGCCTTTCAACATTAGTCTGCCCCTATATACTGACCAGTAAATGGACACAAAGATACACATGAAAACTATCGCCAAACATATATAAAATATTGTAGTATAATTTAGGCAAAACATGATAGGCTACGTAAAATATTATAGAAAAAATCAGACTGGGAGTGGCTTCCTTCAAATATTACATGTGAATAACATTACATGACACTTTCACTTTTATTACAGTACATGTTTTAGATTTGTTAAGACTGCGATGTACCACAGGCCAGAGATTGCAGTATCGGGACTACGGAGCATCTCAGTTATTTGCCGAAAGAAAATGCGTTCGGTGGCGTACGGCTCGTAAAAACGCATTCGCGCCACGTAGTGTGGAGATCGGCTAAATCAGTATGAAACTGTAACCGGTACTTTTCCTACCGTTACTCGTTGGTACAACATACTTTTATTATTATGCAATAAAACGTTTTAGTAAAATATATTTTATTTTTGTTAATTTAAATTCGGTCTACTGAAATATTTGAAAACTAACAGAAACGTAATCATTCCAGTGATATTGTCAGGTCAGAGTGTCTACCGATCTGGAATACGTGGAAAAACTGGGCAAGGCAGGAATTGTTATGAAAACCATATAAAATTTAAATAATTTTAATGTTATCAACAAAACTAACATAATTTTATTAATTCTTTGATACATAATGTAAACCCACACATTTTCTTGTAAATATAATCATTCTTTCATTTTTTTAGAATTACCAGATCACATAATATTTTTAAGACTAACTAACCACGCTACCAGCAACTGTATATTGAAAAATTACATATTTTATGAGCTCAGTTCATATATTTACGACTTAATACACACAGGTACGTGTCATTGTCTGTGCGTCTGCCAAATTAGAATGTAACAACAATAAACTTTAGAGAATTGAACAATAGTAACATAACAAAATTCAGCAACAAAAAACAAAGTCACAACAAGACATTAAAATTACAATCAAGCAAAATATCACAAGACCAACATGAGAGAAATTACAGTTTTTACTTAGCAAATTGTATAGGATAAAAATTTACCTGAGTATATTACACTGAGTATATACAGGGTGAGTGGCTCTTGGTGTGACAAAATAATTTGGGTTATAATGCAATGTAAATGTGATACAATGGTGGTTATAAATAAGTCTAACTCCAAAATTAGGTCTAAAATGAATTATTTTCAGTTTTTCTAAAAAACACGTGTTTTTGTACGTAAATCTGTATGGAGTTCAATGCGCATTTCCTTCACAAAACCCGTAAATAAATTGCATACCAACGTATTCTCCAGTAGTGAACTCCATGGCAGCCTACACTTGACTAAATTGAACAGAAAAATAGTTTATTGGAGGTAGAAGTAATTCATGTGGACACTGGTCTTACAAAACAAGATAAGGAATGAATGTACAATACTGGTGAAAGTGATAAGATAAGGAATTAAAACATTGATAAAGGATGTGACCATTAATCCGTAACTAGCATCCGCAAAATTATTTTAAACTGCTTTACTTTTTTGTAATCTTCAATTCCTTGTTTCATGAGGCATTTTATAAAACATAAAAATTAAGTACAGTGGTTAATAAATTGTTTTAATCTTTTTGTTGCTTGCGTGTTTTTTATATTCAAACTGATAAAAGTAAATAACAGAATACTTAACTATGGTCATATGGCATACCATTTTAAAGCCTATTAAATGGCAAAGTTTTTAATATGACGACACATTCTTGTGTACAGGGTGTGGTAAAAAGTTGGGGTTCAATGATATTTCAGTTTTTCTTAAACCTAGCAACTTTGCCATTTGAATCGACCTGAAGCTTAATTTTCTTTTCTTACCGTTTGAACCGATAACTTTTTCAAATTGAAAATTTAACGGAGAATCTAAAAATGATGTAGTTTGCTCACATACTTTGCTGAGAAATATCAGATTTACGTACAAAAACACGGGTTTTTTTAGAAAAACTGAAAATAATTCATTTCAGACCTAATTTTTGGAGTTAGACTTTTTTATAACCACCATTGTATCACATTTACATTGCATTATAACCCAAAAAATTTTGTCACACCAAGAGCCACTCACCCTGTATACTGGATTAGGTGCAAAATGAACTAAATGTCTCTAACATCTTTCTTAAAATTTTGGAAACAACTCATTTTAGTTATAAAAATACAATTTCTATTACCGTCATTACGCAAAAATATTAATGTTGCATTGAAACTAATAACACATACGGACCTATCTGTCATATTTAATTGTGTAGTTTGTTTTTTAACAGGTACCACTAGTCTCCATGACTGTAAGGGATAATATAGGTATACATGTGAATTAAATGAATTACTATATCAGCTGCTCTTGTCACGTCTATTGCATTATACTAACATAAAATTGTAGTTATAAAACATCTAGTCTGTCTCTCAAAGGAAGCCCTCGAGGGTATCTTGGGTCAACTAGTTCTGGCAATATACATTTGTAGTAAAAAGTTAAAAGTGGAATTTTAATTTAAAATGTTAAAATTTTAATTCCTTTATTTTGTAATGGGCAATAGCTGCTCATGTAATGAGATTTGTTTAACAATCAAATGAAGCAATATAAAATAAAACCTATTACAGTTAGACTATAATATTGCACTAAAAAAAAAAATACCTCATAATGAGGTATGTCACTCATATTTTGGAAATATTGACATTAATCAATAATTTATTGTTCCCCAGGAGGTAGAGGTAGTTGTTACACGTTACGAATTTATTGTTACGGAAAGAGTTCGCCAACACTATTTCGGTGATATGAAGATGTATATGAGAGCTTCCACACGACACGATCATTCATAGCATGGGCGCGCAACGGTGGCGCTTAAGTAGTGTTTCGTCCATGGCCGTTGGAAAGACCTGGGGCGGCGCGGTCCTTTGACACCGCCGCCCGTGAGCTCAGTGGCGCCTGTGATCCTATGCGATCCTATCCTTTCACACTGATCGGATGACGAATAAATAAAAATATTGTAGTTCATACTTTATACATACTTGTTCATAATACATTATTATTTAAAAACAAAATATTGACTACAATTTTTCATTTGTGCAAGATAGGAACTTGATTATTAATGTATGAATAGATATTATAAATCAACAAATTGAAGGAACACCAAAACTGAAAGGCCACACGTTATAACCTAGCGAAAGCGGGTGAGGGGAAATATCCAGCAGATAGTGGTGGGAGAGCTGCCTACAGTTTCCGGCTGTAGCCGCCACGCGCGCCACCTCACAGAGTGTTGAATAGCGCTTGCAGACCTGTTATGTCTGCCTTATTGTACCTTAACTTCAGAACTTTTTAATAAACCGTTTGCAATTTTACTCTTACTATATTCAAATCTACGAATGTTTTTTTTTATTCTTTAATAAAAATTCACGTTTTTATTTTATGAAACGTTGAAAATACACTTTTAACACTTTCAGCCCCATATGTATAAATATGATACACGTTGCACTCATGAGCTCATGCCCACGTGCATCATTTTGATACACTGTAAAACCCAGCCAAAAAGTATAAAAGTTTATCCCCAACCCAAGGCTTACTAACGTGTGGAATCATTCCTCTGATTGCCTTCATGCATAAAAAAAAATCAAAACAACTGAATAATAACATTCTTAGAGCATTTTTTAGACTGTGCACCATTATGATGCATATGGGCCATAATGTATGTTTTGGTTTTCTTTTTTACCACAATGGCCCACTGTGAGTCAATATGATGCACATTTTCAAATTTCAACATGTGCATCATTTTGGCTCACGGAGCTGAAAAGTATAAATATCCTATTATCTGGCCTATTCTTTTATTTCTAGCTAAATGAAATCAACTTTCTTTGACAGTAAGTGTTTTTGGTAGGTTAGGCCAGATAAAGTTTGTTTGGTAATATATATTAGGTTAGGTTATGTCTCAATAGAAATACATAAAAATGGTTTGTCCATTATACGGCTTCCATCTAAAGTTATGTTAGGATATGAATAATCCCATAAAGTTCCATATTTACCTAACCTATTTACATAATGTACCCTAACATAAAGGATGGATTGTATGATATAGCCTAATATTAGATAAGCTGCTAACAAATTTGTTTGATTGGGCAAACGTCGATCGGGCAAAAAACAACATAGATTTACTATGAACATATTTTTATTTTACAATCTGCATATTACTATTCAGGTAGGCTACTACATCTTATTTTTTTACACATCAATGTTTTTTGAAAAAGCAGTCCATACACATGTTCTGTTCTGGACAACCAGGACACTTTGTTCTAACTTGAGGAGTTATCTTTGCAGCTTGTAACCGACCCACACGGGATTGGTAATGTTCGTAGCAAGATGTACATCTCCCCCTAGGCCTGTCTTCAACGGTTTTCAGTACATGATCAAAACGTAAATTGTCATGTCACACAAACACTCCAAGCCAAGATCTGGGCAAAACAGCTGTTTTTGTAAACAATGCAGTGTTGCCAACCGCCAACCAATTTATGACCCATCACTGCCCTGTGGTCCCACAGTCCCACACAACACAGTATGCTATCCAGTTTTAATGTAAGTGTGCATAAAAAAGGCTCACAGCTTGATTAAAACAGTAGTTTTGTGTGAAGCAATATGATCCACACGGGGCTCAGTGCAAAACATAGTGTGAATCAAATATATACACATGGGGCTGGGCTCACAGTAATAAAAATATCGTGGGCTGGGAGTAAACTAGTCTACTTTTTGCTTGGGGCTGAAAGTGTTAAAAAAACTTTCCACCTGATGTGCAGCTAAAGTTGAATCGAAATTGAAATTTCAAAAACTAATGCACGTATACAAATATTTAGTTACTTAAATGACATCAATATGTTTGTAATAGCTCAAAAAATGAGCCTACAATGAGGCAGATTCAAAACCCTTGCATCAGCGTTCCAGAGTGGTAGAGCGCAGCCTTAATAGGCGAAAGTAAAAGCAAACCCTCAGTTAGTGAGTTGGTTGTTAATGATGAAAATGTTATTGATAAACAACAATTGCAACAGAGTTTAATAGGTTTTTTCTTAGTATTGCAGATAAGTTGAGAAGTACTATCAACTATACAAAGGTAATTAACAACTCTCATTACAATCACGCCTTTCCCGTAGAAAGTTCACCTAGGACAATATTTTTGAGACCAACAGATCAGGATGAAGTTATCATGCTTATTAAAGGACTGACAAACAATAAGTCTTCTGGTTTAGATAATATTAGCGGTTATTTGTTAAAAAAAGTACATAATTATATAACACCAATCTTAACTTATCTTTTTAATAAAAGCATTCAAGAAGGAGTTTTTCCCCAATGCCTTAAAATAGCAACAGTTATTCCAATATTTAAACACGGCGACAGGATGCAAACTAACTGCTATAGGCCAATTTCTTTATTGTCTACGTTCGCAAAAATATTAGAAAAAATAATTAAAAAAAGATTAATTGATTTTTTCAAGTCTACAAACTTTTTAAGTGAAAATCAGTATGGGTTTAGGCAAGGCCTAAGTACAGAAGATGCCTTAATTGATTTCATGGATAATATATGTATACAACTCTGTTAACAGTGAAAATAAATGTGCTGCCTTATTTGTTGACATAACAAAAGCATTTGATACGGTTGATCATGGTATACTTTTAAATAAATTATGGTTGGCAGGAGTACGGGGTCATGCTTATGAATGGTTAGGAAGCTACCTACAAGATAGAGAGCAATATGTGAAAATTGATGGCAAATTTAGTGAGTGTGACATTATTAGATATGGTGTGCCCCAAGGTTCCGTTCTTGGCCCAGTCTTGTTTTTAGTATATATTAATGAACTGTGCAAGGGCAGGTTGCATGGCCGATTGACAGCGTTTGCTGATGACACAGCGTTATCGTACACTAATCCAGATCTACTAGTAATTCGCAACTTAATTCAGGAAGATTTAAATTATTTGCGTTTTTGGTTTGATAAGAATTTTATGATATTAAGTGAAAAAACAAAATACATTGTTTTTGATACAAAAAGCAAACTAAATTTTGAAAATCCACTATGTTATCATGACTTAGAATGTAAAAATAATAGCAACTGTAATTGCTTAAAGCTGGAATCGGTGACTCAAATGAAATACTTAGGTTTAATAATAGACTCAAATCTTTCTTGAAAGAGCCATGTGAACAAATTAAAGAGAGAGCTGGTGAGAACTGTTAGGAGTTTTTACTTGTTAAGGAACATTTGTCCAAAAAAAGTTCTGATTAACATGTATCATGGCTTAGTTGGATCTCGATTAAGATTGGACTGGCATGCTGGGGAGGCACTTACGTCAGCACATTATATCCTATCATAATCCTCCAAAAGTCCTTCCTCAGAATGATAACCAATTCCCGTTTTACTGATCATTCCTGGCCATTACTTATGGAGTTAAAAATTCTTCCCTTTCGTAATTTGTATATTTATAAAGTTCTAAAAATTTTTTTTATCAGAAGTTCAAAAAATTTTGACGAAAAAAATTTACCTTATATATTAAGAAAAAATTCAGTTTTTGTTCCTAAATCAAATCTAACTATGGTTCAACAATTTTTTTCGTGGAGTGCACCGAGGATATTCAATTTAATTTCTAAATATATTGATAAAAATGTCTCCTTAAACGTATATCTTAAAAATTTAAAATCGTTCCTTTTAAGTTTATCAGATTGTGAAAGCTTTCTCAGGGTAGTTTCTTAAGAGAAGTGTCCATGTCATAAATTGGCATAGGGTACTCTAGGAACTACTAGGCTGTTAGTTTGTAAGGACTATATGTATTATAAAAAGGATTTATTAATTTTAATATATTTATAATTCACTTACTTGTTTTGCGAAGTCTTTTAATTTAGTATTTTTATTAGTTTTGAAATTGTGTGTACAAACTTGTATATCTGAAGTTATGTGCTTTGTAGTAATGCAGCACAGCCATCCTCCAAGTCGTTTTTTGTTAATAATAGGGATGGCTACCCCAAACAGGCTTGCCTAGGGGGTATGTCTACTATTTCACAGCTTTGTAGATACCTAGAAAAGTATTTATAATTTAAGAAAAACTGTATAAATTAGTCAACCAAATTTTTATCTCTATGTTAATGTCTATTTCAGTTATTGATTATTTTAAGAAATGTATATTAAGTCCTATATGTGTATCATATTCTATATATGTATCATATTCTATATGTATGTCATATTCTATATGTATATCATATGTGTGTAAATTAAAACTGTTTATCAAAGTTGTGGAATAAAGATTTTTTGAAATTGAAAAATTGAAATTGAGTTTCAAATGTCAGAACTGTTGGGTGAAGCATACTCAAAAGCTGTTACAATGGGTAGATGAAACAATGGCTTTAAAGAATGCGGGATTTATCCGATCAATAAATACATATTCAGTGAAGAGGACTTCCTTCCAAGCTCAGTAACCGATCAAGGTTTTCCAGTTGAACCAATTATAGAATACAATATGCAACCCTTCAGACACCAGCACAAAACGGAGGTGAGACACCCACACCATCAATGCCGAACACACCGTCTTCGTCAGCTCAATCAACAGGAAAAATTATTCAGACACCAGCACAAGACGGAGGTGAGGCACCCACAAAACCAATGCCGAACACACCATCTTCGTCAGCTCAATCAACAGGAAAAACATGGGTTTCTCCAGCAGACATTAAGCCGCTCCCTAAGAGAGCCTATAAGCAAAAGAGACAAAACAAAAAACAAAAGTCCGAGATATTAACGAGCTCACCATTTAAGTTGAAGCTTGAAGAAAAGTAAAATGAAAAGAAGCGGAAGAGAAACGCTTGAAAAAAATAGATGATAAGAAAAATCCAGCAAAAAAGCTGTTTCCTTCTGACTCCGCTACCAAATAAAAAGTAAATAGGCCTACAGAATCATCACAGAATAAGGACCAAGCAGGCTCATCAAAAGAGAAAATTATTTGTCCAGCCTGTGAGGAAGAATATACTGACCCACCAGAAGAAGACTGGCTCCAGTGTTCTTTGTGTAAAGAATGGTGGCATCAAGATTTCTTAAACTATGAAGGTGTAGGAGGTTTTGTGTGCGATTATTGTTGACTTCCATTGTAACACTTTACCATTCTAAGTATCATTTTGTCAAATGGTTTATTTGTAGATTGATAAAAAATAAAAATTTTCAACAAAAAAAATGCGAGCTTCTACCCCACTACCTGCGAACTTTTGCCCCACCTATGGGGCAAAAGTTTGTTTTCGCAATGTTTTGTAATTTGATGCTTATTGCAAAAAATACATTTTAAAAGTAAATTTTATTAATTTTGATCGAAAACTATGTAAAAGAAGCTATTATTTTCATTTTTTTTAAGAATGCCTTTTATAGCTAAGCTTTGCTTGAAGCTTAGGTGCGCACTTTTGCCCCACGCTACTCTATTTTCCTATTTTGCCAGTATGTAATATTTTCACAAACAAAACTAAAATAGCTAAGATTTTTAAAAGCAGGGTGATTATTTTCTAACAATATCTTATAGACTAGGTTGTTTGTTAGAATACTTCTCCTAACACCCAGTGGCAGGACTGCAGCTTCAGCTTGTACGGCTATCTCTTGTGTACTACAAAAGGAACCCAAGGCTAAACTTATCGCCTGATTTTGAATTAAATTCAATTTACCCAAATCATTTTTTGAGACATGACCGTAGATTGCACAGCAGTAATCCAGCTTAGATCTTATTAAGCTTTTGTAAATTTGTATGGCAAAATGTGGGTTACAACCTTTACATACTCCCACAAGTGATTGATTTGATAATATTGAGATCTTTAGTACATCTACTTCCAGGTTATTGATGTGTGTCTTAAATGTTAGCTTATTATCTAGTATTACCCCTAAAATCTTTATATTATCTTTGAGAGAGAGTACCTGTCCACTGATTGACAACGGATTCATGTTTACTTGTCTTTTTCTTGAAAAGATAATTGTATTGCATTTGGTTTCATTTAGCTGTAGCTGGAGAATATCAAATGTTGTTATGAGATGGTTTCGTGCTCCCTGTAATTTATGACTTAATACATTAAGATTTTTGTCAGAATGATATACTACAATATCATCTGCATATTGCAAGGATTTAATTTGCAAAGGCAAAGTTAAATGTATTTGTGATATGTAAATAGCAAATAATAATGGTGATAACACACTTCCTTGCGGAATACCTCTTGTTGTGGTTCTTGTTATAGATATTTGCCTATTTGACACAGTACGGTGCCTATTGGTGAGCCACCTGTGGAGGTAAATACAGTAATAAATTTACTGGGAATTTTAAGATTAACCATTTTTTTTGCAAAGTTCAGGAATATACACATTATCATAAGCACCTGTAATATTGAGTCCTGTTCAGACAGTCCAAGACTGGAATTATCCAAATTAGAAGGGAAAGACATATTATGACCTTTGTTTACCAGTTATCAAGAAACAGAAACTTAAAATCAATTTGACTATGCAAATAACTTGGACAATTATTAGTGTTTTTATTGCAGTAAAATCAGAGACAAACTTCATCCATGATGATTTTTTCAATGATTCTGTCTCAATGGCCTTCCGTATCTCGTCAATTTCCTTGTCAACAGAACCATTCCTTAATTTACTCAAAGATTTCTTTGCTTCTTCTGTTCGTCCTTTCAATATAAGAAAATAGGGTGATTCTGTTGTCAAGAGAAAAGAGAAAAAAGTACAAGTGAAAATCCAGCAGTTATGTAAATTAAATTAAAGTGTTGAACCTCAAAAAGGAGCCAAAGATGTATTCAATAAGGATTCCTACATACCACATCAACACGGGAATGCTGCTAAGAGCCCCTCGGTATTAGTGGTTAGCAATTTCGCTGATGTACATTTTCAGAATGGTACAAACTGCTCCCAAGGTAATACCTTGGACGATACGAATTCCGGGCAGGACCCAGATGGAATGTGTAAATGTAATTGATATCCAAGAAAGGAAATTGATAGGTGCCATGAGCAATAGACAGTGCTTTCTTCCGTACATATTTGCTGCTAATGCTGATGGGAAGCATGAGATCAGTTGGCCAAAGTTGATGATTGATACCATCCTAGAGCTGTCATCCAGAGTCATAGGGATGGAGCTGTTGCTTGAGAGAAGATGATCCAATGAGGCAGAAGTCCAGCCGTAGGAGGTTCCAACCATAATCGTTGCCAGACTTGCTAATAATAAAGAAAACTGTTAGAGGAAATATAATGGTAGTAGCTTGAGGAGTAGGTACAATTTGATATTTAAGTAGTGATGGGTGAATCCAACATTTTTGGATCTCAAATCTGATTCTCAATCTTAAAAAATTAATCTTTGATTCTCAAATTTTGAATCCTAATAGCTTTTTTAATCCAAGTATTACATAAATTCACTGTTAATCCAATTTATGCCACTCTTAAACCTTTGGAGACTATCTGATGGTATAAATTGTAATAAGAGAATACC
Organism: Homalodisca vitripennis; assembly: GCF_021130785.1. Lineage (NCBI taxonomy): Eukaryota > Metazoa > Arthropoda > Insecta > Hemiptera > Cicadellidae > Homalodisca > Homalodisca vitripennis. The sequence goes on along the minus strand of NW_025777317.1, from coordinate 51,052 downwards.
ACTCTGTTGAAAAGGGATTTGCAGAGATTCAAAGAAACAGCTATACTTTAAGAACAAAGTCACGTCCTTAAATTTCTGCTTTAATTCGATGAAGTATAATATGATACATTATTATATGGGCTTCCAGAATGTATGCCTTTAATTTGTAAAAAGTAAGGCATATATTTGTGTCACTTATTGAACATATTTTAAACTTGAAATATTTGAACAAAATGTAAACCATCCCTAGTCATAATAAAAATATTAAAATAGAAACAACATATTTTTTACAACTACAAAAATAGTGAAGTGAAGAAAATTTAGCTGCTGACACCTGCACATACATGGAACAATGCAAAAATAATCATACCAAATCCTAACTGAAACCGAAATATTACTTACAAACGTTTGATATTTACTTGTGTTACATATTTATGGTTTTGAAAATTCAAAGTACGTCGAACACTGTTGAAGATAGGTGGATTCAAGATTCGGGATTAGCCTTCGACACATCACTATAAATAAAAGTGTTCATGGGTTAGGAAGAAAATGGTGAAAATAAACGTAGGAAACACAATTGAAGTGGTTTCACTAAATAAATTGGTAGACAGTATTGGAAGATGTCTAAATCAATTGATTTATTCAACATATTTCTTATGAAAAGACCCTTTCAAATCATTTTAATCATAATGAACTCTAAACAAAGAATAATTTTTTGCAGTACTGCTGCAAGAAGTACAATTTCATTAAAGATCTTTATTTTGAAATTTGGATATAAAAATTAATGTTATTAATTTTAAGATTATAATCAATGTCATAATAAAAAGTATTTGTTATAGTGATCAAAACACGTATAACTTTTATTTTAGACAGCTATTAAATAACACATATGTTTTTTATATGTTTGTGTATATGTTTTTTTACAACATATTGCACTTTGTTCATGTTAATCCACCCAAGAAATTATCTACTGTAGGAATAAAAATTATGGATACAAAAGCCTGTAGCACAATAAAAAAATAATGAAAAGGGCTATAATAAAGTTTAATGAAAATGTAGCCTTTTGGTAATTTTGCCTGTGCACTTGCAAAAATTAGAATTTTGAAACAATACTACAGTTTTTTTATTATGTTAGAATTAAAAAAGTATTGATTTTGTGGTAATTTTTGGGCAAGCCCCATTTCAACAATTCAAATCTCAAAAACTTGTAATCCAATTGAACTATTTTTATATACGAAATTTATTTAAAATTAACATTTAAATTACATAAAATCTACCAGCATTTTTATTTGTTGTGTGTTGTCTTTTATTGACTGTAATGATTGGACGGTTGATAAAATTCAGAATTGATTGCATTACTATACTACAAGTTAGTTGAACAGGTTTATAAATATAACAAAAGTAATACTTTTTTCAGCTGAATATGCATAAAAGTCTAACAGATTGTGATCTTCCCACAACCATAATACGCTGTTAGCATGTTGTTTACAGACTGCACAATGAACTCATATGTTAACATCTTTCCACTCGCTCAAGTTTTGTTGCTTTGCAAATTCTGCAATTTATTATAATAATAAACTGTTCAACTTGCCAATCAAAAGAAATGTTATGATTGCTTATTCAAAACAAAAATATCCAGAATCTATTTCTTTACCAATACAATAAAGCGCCAACAATGTAGATTAATTGATATTTTTCAAATTTCAGATATTCTAAATAAACACATAGCAAGGCTAGTGGACATCTTCAATATAAAAAACTATTTTTTGCTTATTAATATAGCCCTAAACTGTATTTAAAAGCAATAATTATTCATCTGGAGTCACATTTTGTAGAAAATTTGTTGAATATTAAAAACTATAGTTTGAAAATAATAGTAATAATGTTTGGAGAAAATAACCATATCTATTTATCAAAATATTAACTATATAACAACTGTGAATGTATTGCCGTTATAAAGTCTAGACGATAAAAAATATTATTAGTATAGTCAATTAATTAAAACTGGAATTTCTAATTCAAGAAAAAGAAATTATATTAAATTACATTTCAAAAAGACTTTGAAATGTAATTTAATATAATTGCTACTATGGTAGCAAATGTGTTATATCCAAGTACTACTCTACCTGTAGTATAGTGTTAACACTTTGGCTGTCAAGCAGAGCAGTGTATGATATTACACATCTCTACTGCGTCCCTACGGAAGCAAATGTTAAAACTATATACTTTGAAGCCCTCTGTATCCTTATATTGTAGGCACACTCTTGAAGTAATATGAAAAGTAGTCCCGAGAGGATGAGATACCTTGGTCAGTGGGGTTTTTAGTGGGTGAGAGTCACACTCACTAGTGAATTTTGCTGATTGTGCCCAAGTATTTTCTCCATCAATAAGAAAATCTCTTCTGTAGCAAATGGGTGGGTGTGTTCACACTTTGCTTTCCAACCCATGTCATCGCTGCTGTAAATGCTTTAGAATGTTTAGTCCGTCCTCCTTCTTGAATGTTTCTTTCATTTACAGACTCATCCAATTTGAATATTACTTCATTGTCCTTTCCACCATTACCCAACTCATAATTTGCTGTCAACTTAAATCTGTAATGCTCAGTGAACAGCTAAACTAATACAGTAATGTATTTACTTTGTGTGAATCTGTTCACCAAAATCGATTCCTGAATTATTGTTATTACTCTCTAGTTATTGTTATTGTTACTAGTTGATACCTCTTGAAAAATATACTAGTCATTTGATGATCAAGCAGTTGCCATCAGTAACATTCTTTTACTACTACCAATGTATTTTGTGCTAAGCACATATATAAAAGATACAACATTTTAGTGATAAGAGTATCAGCCCAAACCTCATATCCATAGAGTACGATGGAGTCAGTAATCAACGTCAAGAGTTTCCTTCACCCTGCAGTCGGGCCCCCGATATTTGCCATAAGTCTGGTCAACGCTACTGATATCTTGGTAACTTTTTCTGATAAGTACTGGATATGCTCCTGAAATAATTCCTTTGGTATTCAGGTACACACCAAGCTACTTCACTGCAGGCTTTGTACGTATTTAAACTTTTCCAACTTGGAGTTGGATGGCTGTAGGAATTCTTTTCCCTATGAGCAGAACTAACTCACACGGAGTTGTTCTTTTCAGTCGCTAGTGTTAACCCATGTTCTCGTGCCTATGAGCTCACGCATCGCATTACCGTGTTCAGCACTAACTGTGCTCTTCTGTGCTATGAGCAATAATGACTGCAGCAATCTCATTTGTATATCCCACCAGGAATGCCTCCGGAGGCATCTGCAAAACGCAAAATTCCATAGATGGAACCCTGAGCAGCCCTGTTTGTGGCTTCCCACCTGCGTTTGTCATCTGATGTCATAAAGACCAGCTGCAGATCTGTCAGGTAGTTTTACACCATCCTGAGCAGATACTATGGGATACTGAAATGTTTCTCAAATGCCTCCAGCATGTCAATCCATCTTGCCGAATTAAAAGTATTCTTGATGTCCAAAGTGGCCAACAGTACTACCTCATTGGTAAAACAACATAGCATGAAGGCATATTATAATAGTGGAACAATCACTCTTAACTTTGCACAGCTCAGACATCTTATCCTATTCACAGCCTCTTTCAAATCCTCCAAAAAGTAGTTTTCTTTGTCATTTACTATTCCAAGGAATGCATTCCTTTCAAACCTGGATTTGTGCAATTCTACAATATTAAATTTATTGGAATGGACCAAATACATTTATCTTATACAGGGTGTACATAAAGTCCTGCACGGGTATAATATTTTCTGAACGATAACAGATAAAGAAACAAGATTTGGTACATCAATACTACACCTAAAAATCTACTTTTTGAAGGAACTATCAGTTTTCTGTAATATCATGGGGACGTCCCGCAAGGAGTCAGAAGGAAATCTTAAATAGGAGCATAGGTCAATATGGACATCATTTTAAAGGGCTTATCTAGCAGAGTTTAATGCCGCAAACCGCACTCAAAAAGATTGATCCAGTACAAAAATGGCGGCTGTTCAAAGATTTTACTTGATTACATTTTATTAGTAGCCATAACCCCAGTAAAGCAAAACTGCAACCAAACGAATACTGCAGCTAACTACTACATTATGCTTGTCAGTTGTACAGAAGTGAATTATGACATTAGTTATCCTCAAGGGTTACAAATTTGGTCCTAATATATTGATAACGGGGAAAAACCTGATAACAGTAACAATTAGAAATCTCAGCGAACTATGACGATCGGAAACACTTCCTGTTTTCATAAAGTGTTGAACAGTTCTCCCTACAGTTGTTCTAGAAATTGGCTGCCTCTCGTGAAAGTAGTCATTAAATAAATGGCATGCTTCCTCGTATGATCGTCTGTTATTTCCCCAACCATCATAAGAAGTGTTATACGTTCACGTTCGTCAAGCGACATAGTGTAGTTGAGAACTACAAGCAATACGACAAACTCTTTTGTACTAAAGCGCACTGATAAAATGGATGGACAGCACTACTAAAACAAGAAAACTAGAATAGCCTACTATGAATAGACTGGCTAATAGGAAAGTCCTAACTGCGACCCAAAGATAAGAGATTTCTAATTGTTACTGTTATCAGGTTTTCCCCCGTTATCAATATATTAGGACCAAATCTGTAACCCTTGAGGATAACTAATGTCATAATTCACTTCTGTACAACTGACAAGCATAATGTAGTAGTTAGCTGCAGTATTCGTTTGGTTGCAGTTTTGCTTTACTGGGGTTATGGCTACTAATAAAATGTAACCAAGTAAAATCTTTGAACAGCCGCCATTTTGTACTGGATCAATCTTTTTGAGTGCGGTTTGCGGCATTAAACTCTGCTAGATAAGCCCTTTAAAATGATGTCCATATTGACCTATGCTCCTATTTAAGATTTCCTTCTGACTCCTTGCGGGACGTCCCCATGATATTACAGAAAACTGATAGTTCCTTCAAAAAGTAGATTTTTAGGTGTAGTATTGATGTACCAAATCTTGTTTCTTTATCTGTTATCGTTCAGAAAATATTATACCCGTACAGGACTTTATGTACACCCTGTATAACTACTTGAATGGATACCAAATTGATTTAATTGCAGAATGTTCATGTCAACATGATTATTGTCAGGCGATGATGGTGGTTGTCTTCTGTACAAAGTTTAACATTTGTTCTCTTTCTGAAAAAGATCTATCAGTCTTCAAATCAATATTGAAATCTCCTATCAAAATAACATTATCATAAGAGGGTAACAAATTTCCTACTAATTGATAAAATTCACACATATAACCTGCTTTAGGTGGCCGGTACATAACACACAATAACAACCTCCAATTACAACACAATTCAATTAGTATTCTTTACATCTTTCATACCACTTATCATTATCCCAAAAAATTGTGATACAAAATCTTTTAAAAAATAGATATTTATACATGACCTATAAACCAAGCTTTTTACATAGAAAAACTTTAGATAAGATCTATAAAAACAACTGTTGCTTCCATCCGGACTATACTGTGGTTCATTTTATTGAAAAATTTATATAATCTAGAATTTGTTTTCATCACCAAGGTATATAATTAAAAATGAATTAATGAGAAATAGCTGCTTTAGAAAGATATTAGTGGAATCTTTTGCAGACATTAAATTTTTGTTACCGTATTGTAGTGTTACTATACTATAAATCTTTTTTGACTCTGTGACGAGATAATTTTCAGATAAGAAACAGCAGCAGCATTTCTGGTACCCAACTAAGTGTCATGTGAATGATGTATGTCTGTATTAACCTCTGCCTGCCCGTCTGCTCTGTGTGTGTTAGCGGTACAGAGAACAACCATGGGGCCCCTGGCCCTACTCCCCCTCCACCCCACATCGAGATAGATGTGGAAGCAGATGACGTTAGAGATGTCCTGAAGCCCCTTCTCTTCGAATGTCGGTAAGTTAACGTTTGTTGTTGACTCACAGTGTTGTGATGTAGCTTTATGGTAACAACTTAGTATGAGGTAACAATTGACTAGGCATTGGTAACCACGCTATATAACTATCGAACTGGCAGTTGGCATTATAATATTAATCCCACTTGCATTTACATACTTCAACACTATCACCATGATTCATATAGCATGAATTCACAATGCTTTGCTAATTTCAGTAATAGCTTTGTTTTTTCCCAGCTGATTATCACGTGATTTTCAATCATTAGGAATCGTTTGTTATTGAAAATAAAACATTTTCCATCACCACTGGCTTGAACATCATTGTTTTAATTCGATGTAATAATGTTGCCAAATATATTTTGGTGACAAAATAAGTGGTTTAGTGATACAAAAGTTTTTATTATAAAACAAATACCAAGTATTAAAGAAAGGTTCTTATCAGTGATTTTGAGACTTAATTGTAAATTTCTTAACCCTACAACTCAGGGCCGTCCGAAGGGGGGGGGGCGAACGGGGCAATCGCCCCGGGCGCTGCGGCCAAGGGGGCGCCGCGTCGCGGCTAGGAGGTGCCTTACTCATAGTCAATATTAAATTTATAAAACAAAATTTCAACGATATTCTACTATATACATACAAACCCCCATTCCGGTGCCTTAATATTTGTTAAAAAGAACTTGGTTTGAACCATATACTTAAAAATACTGTTTATTTTTAGTAAGTTAAGTTTGGCAACACCGCGCGGCAAAAACAACAGACCATTTGGCAACACCGCACTCGCAACTCCAACTGTCACTGTCGTTGCGTCTACACCGTATAGGTTAGGTTGCTAACAACTCTTGTGTGTTTAGTGTTTGTAGAGACTTAGAGCTGTGAAATTAAGCGAATGTGTACGTGAGAGGTGAGCTTCGTATTGTATTAGTGGTCGCTGATTAGTACCTACATATACAAAAGCTACAGACATGTGGTAGTTAAATATGTTGGTTGTCATATGTATTGGTAATAATTATGTAAATGTTGTTTCGACCAAGGTACTATGTGCACTCTAGCTTGCATGTCGTAGCGTAGGAATAAAAACTACGCAATATGTAGACCAACAGATTTAAACATTATTTTTTAATTTCATTTTAAGTAAACAAGCATAATTTTTTAAAGAAGTTTCATTTTATTTCAGATTATTTTATTAAAATGTCTAAAAAACTATCAGGTGCTCAGAGACGAAAATTAACAAAAGAGAGTGAATTAGCTCACAGTGATCTTTTAAGTAAAGTACCCAAGTTGACAAAATTCTTCACAATAGCTGAGGGCACTACCCAACAACCTACTTCATCTTTACTCGCTACTTCAAATACCCAGGACTTCGACCATGAATGTGAACAAGACCTAATTTTAACTGAGGTAGAGGAGACTGCTGAAATACTGAAGGAGGAAACCAGTGACAAGCTTAAGAAGGGAACGTTAAAAGGGAATGTTAAAGGTTTAACTTTGAAAAAGGTTTGTGAAACAAGATGGGAGGCTCGAATAAGTTCTGTATCTGCCGTTCGATACCAGTACAAAGACGTCCTTGACGCTCTTGTAGAACTGAGTGAAACTGTCAATGACCCTACAATCTCATCTGAAGCTAAGTCCCTCCAAATTCACATGGAAGACTTTTCATTGCTGGTTTGCCTTATTGTTTGGCACGATGTTTTGTTTGAGGTAAACTTGATAAGTAAAACCTTACAAGGCAAAAGCAGTGATATTGCTTTAACATCAAATCTGCTGCAGAAAACTTTACAGTTCATAGATGATTTTCGTAAAGACGGTTTAAATGACTCAGTTTCAAAAGCCAAAGAGATTTGTAGTGAAATTGACGTGGAACCATTGTTTAAAGAAAAACGCCAAAGAACAAAAAATAAGCTTTTTGATTATGATAGTAAAAGTGACTACAAAGCAACCCCAGAAGAATTTAAAAGAAACGTTTTCTACCCACTATTGGACATTATGCAGGATTCCCTAAAAGAAAGGTTGATTCAGTTTTCAAACCACAACTTGAAATACGACCTTAAACAACTCCCTCACGCAGAAGATTTGAAGGAATGTTGTGAAAATTTACAGAAACGCCTATCGTTTGGGCAAACCTCTGACATAAGCGGAAAAGAACTTTATCAGGAACTCCTTCATGTCAAAACTATTGTGAATGAAGTAAGCCTTGCTAAGGCAACCCCATTACAAGTTTTAAAAGTGATTAAGAAGACAGACAGAAAGGACCTATACACAAACTTATGGATTGCACTTCGAATCCTTCTAACTATTCCCATATCTGTTGCCAGTTGTGAAAGAAGCTTTAGTAAGCTTAAATTAATAAAAACCTACTTGCGTTCTTCAATGTCTCAGGAGAGACTGTCATCCCTTGCCATGTTGTCTATTGAAAATGAACAATGTAAAAGGCTGAAGTTAGAAGACGTTATCAAGAAGTTTGCTAGTGCAAAGGCCAGGAAGATTTCTTTTTAAAAATAAAACTATCTCTGTCAAAGGTAAATAATAGTTATGACATTAAGATTGAAATAGTTATGCATTGCGTTTATATCTGTTACTACTATTAATAGCCCTAAAGTTCCACAAAAGTATTGTATGGCAAAGAGCCAAAGTAATAATTTCTTTATATCTATGTATATAGGTCTATTCAATATTCTATTATCTATTCTAAAACATGTTTAAATTGACATATATATAATATATTTGGTATTTTGTTACACACAGAAAACTGGAGTATTTATTTACATATAACAATTTCCAAAAATTCCTTATCACTTGGTATGGCTGTACTGACGAAATGTAATTTTTATGTGGGGGCCCCCAAGGCATGATTTGCCCCGGGCGCATTAAATACTGGGGACGGCCCTGCTGGAACTGGCAATCGCCGCATGAGGCTGTGGTTTCCTAGACGCGTAATAGATGCGCTGCAGCTTATATACGCTGCGGGTTATACCTCGGTCGGAAACGCAGCCGCCGTCCAGTGGTTTCCTAGACTGCGTAGAATACATACGGTTGTGCGTAACATGACGTCAACAAACAAATTTCTGGCGGCTGCACTAATGCTATACAGTGATTTAGATCATGGTATGGATATTGTGGTATTACAGCTTTGAAAAGCGTGAACAGTGCAGTGAGATGTTAAAAAGAAGAGACAGTGAAGGTGTTTACAATTTATTAGTGACTAAACATTTAATAGACAATGAAATTAAGTGTATTCACATCAATTGGAATCAAAAGACCCAAGAGTTCTGGGATCGTTGGCAGTTTCAAAACTGTGTAGCAGGTATCGATGGGAAACATGTCCGAATTTTACCTGTAAGTCTGGAAGTCTTTTTCATAATTTTAAAGGATTTTTCTCAATCGTTCTATTTACTATGGTTGATGCTAACTGCAAATTTCTCTTCATTGATGTTGGATCCTATGGAAAGGAAGGAGATGCAGGAATCTTCCAAAAGTCAGTAATAGGATCTAAGGTGTCAAACGGCGAATATTTCCCTCCACCAAAACATTTGCCAGCATCAGACATCAAGCTTCCTCATGTTATTGTCGGTGATGAAGCATTCAGACTGGATAAACAGTCATGTGATGAAAACTTTCACCCAGAAACAAGTTGTGGCAGACTCCTCAAAGAAGAACTACAATTACGCCCTGTGCAGAACCCGAAAGTAACGGAAAGTGCATTTGGAATCGTGTGTGTTGTTTAGAATCTTTTTTACCCCAATTAATTTGAAACTTGAGACAGGAGATTTGGTAATATTTGTGTGTTGTTGCCTCCACAACATGTTAAGGAACGAGTTCATTGCTAACAACTCCCAAACTCCTGCACATGTCGTTATAGATGAGGTCCCAACAAAGAACATGATACCATTGGTTGGAACCGGCGGATTTGCCACATCTGAAGTTTTTAAAGTGAGGAGTATGTTCATGGAGTGTTTCAGCAGTATTTATTACAAAAATACGTACAAGAATGGCAAAAAACACAAGAAAACTACAAAGTGACGAACTTATGAGGGCCTCAAGGATGTTTTAGTTATAGTAACAAACATGTTACTTTACAATGTAAAAAATATAATTATATGAACAAGTTCCTGATTTATTCAGCGAAACTCCTATTTTCTTCCATATGACGTCCTTCTTTATATTACTTTTATAGTCAGGATGACTAAACTTCCATAATATTTCGTTAGAAGAGACCAATTCAATCAACTCTTCGTCGTCATTGTTTGAAATTTTTACCTTCTCGGCGACATTTTCCTCCAATTCTAATTTTTATATTGCACAATACATGTCGGTGACGATCGCAGATTGACGTTAGATGAACTTTCTGCGATGTTTCCGCAAATCCCTGTTACACGAAACAATCACAGAAACTCTCGGATATCGGAAATTGTCTGCGAGATGGGTTCCAAAACAGCTGACAGAACAGCACAAGTTGAATTGAGTGCAGAGCTACAAAGAGTTTTTTTGGAACGGTACGAACTTGAAGGCGATGATTTTCTCTACTCTATTGTTACTGGAGATGAAACTTTGGTTACCCACTACACTATGAAACTAAGAGGCAGTCTATACAGTTTTCACCTCATTATAAATTTCAACCGGAGTTTTTCCTTCACAACGAGGTAGCGAATGACGGCGCGAATTTCGCACTTGGCGGGAGATACGATCGACATTTTTCGCGAGAGATGGTACTGCGTCAAGAATTTTCAACACACTAACCTCGAATTGGTCTCGTTTTGAAGAGGAGTAGTCAAGCTACGCGGCAGTGTTGCCAATATGTCGAAAAAGTATTCCCTACAGGTGTGAGAATACCAGTACACTTACTTTCTGGGCGTGCCTCGTAGAATAAAATACAGGTACGGATTTTTTTATAAACCACTATAAGTATAATTTTATGCATTTAAAGTGCAACAAACTATATATTTCCGAAATGAGCATAACATTTGGAGCAAAATGTATATCTAAGATTTCTTACTTGATACACAGGAACTTTGCTAGGCAACGGAATATTTTTCGTTTTTTTTAAAAAACTTTTAAGAAAGTAAAACAAAAGTTTTGAGGTTTTTTCTAATTTATCTAATTTCTTTAGGCATATTTAGATTCAGTAGTCTTTTCTGAAAAAAATCATGTATAATATGTTACATTTGGAGTAAGTTAATTGGTATAAATACTTGTTTAAAAAACCCATTACATATCAATCTAAAATACTGTGGCATTTCAGGAACAACCATTGCCAGCTCTAGGGAACATTTTCCACCACCACTGGCTTGTTAACATCATTGTTTTAATTCGATGTAATAATGTTGCCAAATTTATTTTGGTTACAAAATAAGTGGTTTAGTGATATAAAAGTTTTCATTATAAAACAAATACCAGGTATTAATGAAAGGTTCTTATCAGTGATTTTGAGACTTAATTGTAAATTTCTTAAAATATATTTACGCTAGTTAAACAAAATTAGACTTTTGTGCTATTTCTGTATTATTTTAGTGTATATAATAATAAATGTTTAGTATTATTTAGTAATCATAGTACCACTTTAAAATTTAATATAAATTAAAAAATGTTACTGTTTATTTAGCTTTTTTGTGAATAAAAAAAGTCATATATTTAATAAAATTGGACATTAACAATCTTTTGCACATTTAAGCCATTTCAAATTTTATCTACTCTTTTTCTTTACTTTGTAGAGAAATATTATTTTCTCAGACCTTATTCTAAAGTATAAAATTATTCATAAAGTGATAATGATATTACAATTTAAAATTCTACTTCTTTCTTTAAAAAAGTCATACAAAAAAAATGTTGTTCTATAATAAAAATATATAATTTATAATAATTTTACAGAGAGAGTGCAAATCAATCAAACATTATCTCTCACTGCAATAAATTTGAACTGCCAGTTCAAGGGTTTACACCTACACTGCGGCTCTATACAGAGTAAGACCACAATACCTGTAGTCCTCCCTCTCCACCGTAAGGCACCTACCGCAGTCAATGTGTTAATCTACTGTACAATCACTATCTAGCTATAATACATGTAGTTAAAACCTTCACTGCTAATGTATACTGAGAAAGACCCCCTACCCTTAATCCACCCTCTCCACCATAAGGTACCTATCACAGTCAATGTGTTAATCTAGTGTACAATCACTATCTAGCTATAATACATGTAGTTAAAACCTTCACTGCTAATGTATACTGAGAAAGACCCCCTACCATTAATCCTCCCTCTCCACCGTAAGGTACCTACCACAGTCTATGTGTTAATCTACTGCACTATCACTATCTAGCTATAATACATGTAGTTAAAACCTTCACTGCTAATGTATACTGAGAAAGACCCCCTACCATTAATTCTCCCTCTCCACCATAAGGTACCTACCACAGTCAATGTGTTAATCTAGTGTACAATCACTATCTAGCTATAATACATGTAGTTAAAACCTTCACTGCTGATGTATACTGAGAAAGACCCCCTACCATTAATTCTCCCTCTCCACCATAAGGTACCTACCACAGTCAATGTGTTAATCTAGTGTACAATCACTATCTAGCTATAATACATGTAGTTAAAACCTTCACTGCTAATGTATACTGAGAAAGACCCCCTACCATTAATCCTCCCTCTCCACCGTAAGGTACCTACCACAGTCAATGTGCAAGTCTGTCCATGGGATTTGACTGAGCGCCAATGAAGAATATCACTCAGTAGGCTGGCAAATTTCTCTTTCGTCTGTCTACGGCTGTACAAATTTTCCTGTATGCGTATCTGTCTACATCTTGACGTATCTACGGGACATCTCGAGAGTGTAATGAGCTGTTTATAGACTAAAATAATACAAAAATATAACAGTCAACAATTATTTACTACGTTTGAATGAGGTACCCGTCTACTATAAGGTTTTCCCTTCCATCAGTAATCAACCCACTGTACTCGTGAATACGATCACGAGTCCTACACAGCTGATGCCACTGTTTGGTTCAAGGATTGAAGTTATTAATAGTATATACGTCACGTCGCTTTGTAATAACGTTAACACGTAGTAGAATGTATTTGAAAACAAAACTATTATCTTGACAGTTAGCTAACCAAGCTAGTAATATTAGCCTATTCACGAAATAACAAATAACTCAACACTTATGAATTAGTTTTGAAATAAAAGTTAAAACTAATTAAAAATTATTAAACTATTTAGAGTTAGTTTAAATCACAGAGCATAGCAGAGTGTAATAATAAAGTTATTCGTCCATTACAATAATAAGATTTTATGATTTAAATTTAATTGGTGGAAGAGCCTACAATGTACATATTTATAGTCTAATTACTAGGGACAGAATTAACTAAAATAAACATTGGTTGTATTAAAATAACAACCGATAGAACGGGATTTCAGAATGGACCTTCTAAGGCATGTCCATCATTTTTTTTTATTTTTCACCAAACCAGCAGATATAATTTATTACAGTTAGGAGGCATTACTGCTAATTGAGCATTAAATAAAGTGCACGCAACATCATTAATCACAACTTTATCAATGTGTAACTTTTTCCAATAGTTCAATGCGAATAACAGGAGTAAACCTGGCACAAAAATAAGAACTCTATTCGTGTTTGAAAACTAGCTTGTTAAGAGGCTTGTTCATGAAACTATCAGAAGACTATATGAACTATATTTTGAAAATGGAGGACGAGTTCTTTAAGTAAATGCAAAGAAGTTTTCACAACATTGAAGAATATCATAAAGGCAGGCAAATATCCTGAAATTGACAAATTTGTTGTTTTGTAACCTCCACGCTTAAAGAAATGTAGAATCAAAAAAGATATTAAAGGAAAGAAACGTTTGGAAAGCGAACATAGGAAAAAGGAACAATTGTGAAAATTTAGAAAGTATGATACAAAGATTATGAGGCACGTAAGTTAAGGGTTTCCCATTTACCACAGGTCTTATCAATCCTAGGCCTGCGGAAATCTCTTAATCCGTATCAAAATGGAACCTTCCGAAATGGTGGAAGAGGTTGATATTTCTTCGGAGTTTTTCTGGATATTGCCCTAGATTATAAAAAAAGATTTGATCAATATTTGTAGGCATTTGATAAATGGGCTGTCACAGCTTCACATAGCGAGAAATTCCTAACGCATAGTCGAACTACCACATTTGGCGTGTAATTAAATTATACTTCTATTAAATCTGTACGTAAAAGAGATAAATTTAACATGTTAATAATAATCTAGATATTAAATTGATAGGGTCAAAGATATAACGCTATTTAAGGCATTTGTAGCTGTAAAAGCTGATGTCTTTCTTTCCTATAAAGCTAAACCAATTTTAATTTTTTTACATTTGCCATCAAGAGTGTAATTTTAATGTTGCCTTACATGATAGGCCTAATAATAATCTCAAGAGCCGTTGGTCGTAACCAAAACCCCAAGAGATTGTGTCCAGCGAGTTGCCACCATTGAGCATCTTGAATCACGATTGGTTAATAAATCCGATTGCACGGTTTTTGTATACATACACAAAGATGTGGGTTTAGAAGATTGGACCGAAATAAAAGAATAGTTAAAAATTAGTGCTCAAAATTATCCTACGGTCCTAACATAAAATACCCTCTGTTCACACAAGAGAAAGAGTCCTACCTAAAAATCAAGGTCGAGTAATCTAAATTTTAAATTAGAATATCAAGTCCACAGCAGTATGAAGGATAAATTCCTGCCCCGATGTAAAAATTTCCTGTAGAACAAATAAAGTACAGAATAAAAAAAAACAGGCTTAAGAGAGTTCTTTAGAAAAACATGGAACGAAGGCCAAACAAAATGTGTACAATACATGTGCTTGGATATGAGATAATGTCATCCCAATCAATTTCCTTATAAAAATTAAGGCCAGTAGTTCACACTAAAACTGTCTGTTAAAAAGTGAGGCTAGGAACGTGAGTACAAAACATACTAGTAGAATGGGTCTAAGTCCAGTCCACTCTTACCACACGTTTTGTCTAATCAACTAATTAATTATAGACCAATGTAGATGCAACTTATGTACCTATATAAACTGCTTACCTTTATTTCCTTGATTAATGTTTTTTACTAATGTTATGGTACGTTGGGTCTTGCAGTTGCATCATCTGAGGCTACATTGGACGTTATTCATAAATACCCTTTTTTCCTTTCTTTTGTAAGTTAAAGCTCAATGCTAATATAAAAAACACTTTACTGTAATGCTGCAATTTAAAAAATTTCTTAAAATTGATCCTATTATTATCCTTTGGCGCTTTCCTCAATTAAGATCTGCTAATCTTTACTTCTTCTAATTTGTACAAGAATATGACAAATTTAGTGATGACAAACATTAATTTACATAATCCTTTAGTGACTAGTGAGCGCACTATTATAGAACACTAATTAGAGCTATGTTATACAAAAACCATTTTGTTTCAGTTCAACTATGTAGTACTTAACATAATAAACAATTACAACAATCATAAATTACACCTACCACAGAATCTAGTAGTCACCATGAAAAATATTAAGATGGTATGCTTTGGGCCACCTGCTTCTAATGTAGAATACTTGGACTACGATACCGGGAGGCATCGTACTAGTTTACTTGGACTATAGATTGAACTTGGATTGGTAAACTGTTGTCATTAAACTATTGTCTTTTTCCCTAAATTAGTTCCTACACGTTTACAGGGGCTTTTTTCATAAAACAAATACAACCACACACACACGCGCAAGCACGCACCCACCCACACACACCTCTTTCAAGTGTAAATACAAAACACAATAAAAAATTAATGTCAAAATAATTATATGTATCATATGAGGTAGATAGTATTTTAGTTTATTGAGTAACATAAATTATCGTACCGTTTTGAGTAAAAGATAATTAATTTGCCTTTTAATTTAACTTACAGGACACACGTCTACATTGGCATTAAGAACACAAGATTATCTCCTGCATATTGATACCTTTAATTTTTAAATTTCAGTACAAATATAGATAAAAAGGAAACATTATAAAGGTTTCAGCCCATATGGGTTAGGATTTATTTTCAAATGGTGATTTCCAGTACAAAGATAGCTAAACAATGAAAAATAAGTTTTTTTTTCTTGAGAATTAGTTATTATGTTTCTACAAGGTCCTCTTTTGAGTGCAAAAGAGGAAACACTAAAGTTTCTCACCTGTGTTCTTCAATTGTAGTAGAAACATACCTCCACTGACAAAATTCTTTTAAGATTTCTCGTCTGTGCATGTTAATTAATGTATAATTTGTAATACATGGATATATTCACAACAATCCCTTAAGGCCATGTCACACTGCCGTGGCGTCGCGTCCGTCCAACTGCGGATGGATTTTTAAAATAATCGCTAACCATGTTGTCAAATAGGACAAGTCACACTGACATAACCGACGTGGCGCAACGTTCGTCGCGTCGGCCACCGTCTGCTGCGCTACGCGGCTGGAGCGATCCTTGGCCGACGTCGGCGATGCTACGAAGGCTCGCGCATGCGCATAAAGCACCTCCCCAACCCCCTCACCGGAGCACCGCGCGCTCTTGCCACTGCCAACTCCTTTTATTTTATATTTTTAATAATTTGTTTAAAAAACCCTTGCGCGAAGCTCTAAAACAGCCCGACACTCCAGGATGAAATGACCGCCAGTTCTAGGGTTAATGAATACTCTGGTGTCATGTTTATATGCAATCATCTTATTTGTTATTTTTCATATTATGTTTGATCTATAACAAAATTAAATATGCCTTATTTTAAAAACATAAAGACTTATTACAAAACTGAAAACATCAACACAAAAATTAAAAAATAATCCTTTCAAGTGCATCTTATATATAAAAACCAATATTTTTAAAGAGGTATATCAAAGTATTAAATGCCCTAATTACTAAGTTCATAATAGAAATAGTATTGCATGTAATAATGAAAATATAATTTTGATAATAATAATTATTAATGAATACGCTCCAGAACAATAAATTAATTTTGTAGACCTATAACAAACTATTCATTCCACTATCAGTGTATAACTAAACAAATTCAAAGTAGTTGAAATGCATAAGCAACTCCTAGAAAGACGTGGCGTTGGCCGCGGACGCGTGTCTGGTAGTTTGACGGGACTCGAGACCGTCGCGGCATACGCGGACGTTCATACTATGGATGGACGGACGCGACGCCACGGCAGTGTGACATGGCCTTTACATACTCGTAGTTTTTTCATTTGTGTGTTTTAACAAATGTCTCTTCAATGAGCCACTTTCAGTACAAGCATAGTTGCACAGGGAACAAGTAAAAGGTTTTTCACCTGTGTGTTTTAACAAATGTCTCTTCAATGAGCCACTATAAGTACAAGCATAGTTGCACAGGGAACAAGTAAAAGGTTTTTCACCTGTGTGTTTTAACAAATGTCTCTTCAATGCGCCACTTTCAGTACAAGCATAGTTGCACAGGGAACAAGTAAAAGGTTTTTCACCTGTGTGTTTTAACAAATGTCTCTTCAATGAGCCACTATAAGTACAAGCATAGTTGCACAGGGAACAAGTAAAAGGTTTTTCACCTGTGTGTTTAAATATATGTTTCTTCATGTCATAATTTTGTGCAGAAGCGTAGCTGCACAGGGGACACTTATACGGTTTTTCTCCTGTGTGAGTTAACATATGGCTCTTCAGGGTATGACTTCTAGAACTAGCATAACTACACACGGAGCACTTATACGGTTTCTCACCTGTGTGAGTTAATATATGAGTCTTCAAATCACTATTTGAAGTACAGGCATAGTTACAGAGGGGGCACTTACAAGGCTTTTCGCCTGTGTGAGTTAACATGTGTTTCTTCAAGGCACTGTTTCTAGAAGTAGCATATCTACACATTGAACATGTATAAGGTTTTACACATGTGTGAGTTAATATATGTTTCTTCAAGTTACTATTTCTAGTACAAGAATAGCTACAAAGTGAACACTCATATGGGTTTTCACTTTGGGTTGCCATTTATTCCTCCAGTGGCACTCATGTACAAGTATAGCTGCAAAGAGAACAGTTTTATTTCCTTCTTTACTTGTAGCCTAGCCACAATGTGTAAAAGTGTACATTTTTGCCAATACTATGAATCTATAATAAATAATTTGGCTAATCATAATAAATCACTTTTGCATGGAATATAAACTAAATGAAAACCAATGTTAATAATATTTATAATTTAAAATTTTACTTGTTACACAACTTTTTATAGCATACATAATTCTATTTTGTCTAAATGAGTTATAAACAAACACCATTCACTAATAGATATTTAATGCAAATACCAAGTATTATCTAATAGCAAATAAATGAGCCAATATTCTGATCACAGAAAAGTCTATCGTGGAAGCAAATTGCATTAGGAAAATCTGATGTACATCACTTATGTTTAATGAAAAATTAAACACTTGTAACATTTTGATTTGCATGATGCACACATGATAAATAAATTAATTGTGTCCTCAGTTATAACTGCTTCCAACAGCTATGACATTGAATCTGAAACAAAGAACAAACTTATACTAAAAGTTTTATTTCATAATTTAGTGGAGTAGAGTAAATTTCCCTGTACACATGCTCGTATAACTAAAACATTATTTACTTAACATTGTAAGATTTCCAAAGTGTAATGAACATTTTTATTTATTAATAATAAACTAGAATACTAATTTCTTATTGCTACAAGAGAGGCACAGGTATGTATTTCTCATTGTAATCAAATATCATTAACACAAGTTGGGATAGTCAATAACAATGAGTTGATGTCAAGCATCACATGTAATGGTTAAGACTACTTCCAATCTGACACTGTATTTGACACTGTTGTGCTCAAATACAAGAACCTGAGCACAAATCGCGTAGAGCTCACTGGTCACATGAAGATGACGCACAGTGGGGGTAGATAGCACTTATCCATGGCTAAAATTATACCTTCATCACATCAAAAACATGGTTTTTCATGAAATTCGAATGACTTATCCTTACCTTTCATGACAAACTGAAATGAATATGAAATGATATGAATATTTATATGATATATTTTCATACTATGATATGAATATAAACAAAAAGGTACTTATATTGATTAAAATAATTTTAGAAGGTAAAGAAGAACGTAAATGTGAACATAAAACATGAATATTTTAAACATTAAAGTGCCTAAACATTAATGCTTAAGTATCGATATTGTGATAGTTCTCATGGTTATTGAAAATCACAGGAGTAAATGAGACGTTGGTAAATTTACTATATGTTTCTAAATATATTTCATACACAAATAACTACAAAACACGTTTTAGCAAGAGATAATGTGTGTACTGCTGATCAGTTGTTGCCCACGAATAGATGCAGCAGATTCTCGACGATGATGCGCCAAAATATAGAACATACGAATTATACTTAAATATTAAGCACTTCGGTTGGTATCAGAATTGAGTGAAGATAGCCGCGGGATCAAATATCGGAATCGATCCATCCCTAATAAAAATATAAGACATTATAGAAATACATTCATAATCAACATGTTTTTCACGAGTCCAAAATGAATGCATAATTCACGCTTATTGAGGTTCTCATATTTGGTGGCAGCTTTGGTTACAATCCTACGAAAGTATCATGACTCCGCATTTATCCCACTGCCGGCCAATATATGAAGAATACATCAGAAAGTTATCTCCTACGGAAGTGCGGTTAGTTTGAGATCTGTAGAATCATTTCGTCAGTAGACACATGTACAGAACAGTCACCTTCCATAGTTATTCTGCCCGTCCTCATGGCCTACTGGCCTGTGCGAGGATCTTATCAAACAGAAAACGAGGGAAAGTCGATGCAATACAATTCGAGGGTACTGATAAAAAGTACAAGGGTCACAGACAGGATTAGAACCTGCGCTGTCTCTAACTCAGACTCAAAGTCCAACTTCTAGACCTCTCGGCCATCGGCACGAGCCCTCAGAATACGAACATAGTTAACGTAATCAATTATCACAAAATATTGGCTCTTAAATATTTGGTGTTTGCCTTTAAATTAATGCAGGAATGGAATCACAATTATTCAACTTAGACAGTAAACTAAACACACGAAAAGTTAAGTTTAAGCCACAGCGTGTTCGATATATTATAGCTATGGACTACGAAATAACATGCCATTAGGCTCATCATACACGCTGGATTATATCGTTTCAACAGTTAAAATTATCGACCAACCGTTACGTGTGGGTGAAGAATGAATAGTTTTGATCGGAGGACTGAAGGGATTTCAGCTAGCCGCTGTCCATCCAATGCTGCTCTGACGACGAAAACTTATGTGCGTGGTGGATTTGGCCGGATGGCTGTCTGCAGACTGACAACATTTTACGTTGCTTTTACACTGGCAAGTACAGTTGCGAGAGAACTTGAGAATGTGAATAAGATAAGTAATTTTAATCGCGGGAACTTTGTACAGCATTATCGCTGGTTGTTGCGGGAGTCAGTACGAAGTCTGTTCTGTTCACACACGGATGTGATGTCTCAGCAATGTTTATAATTAATTAACGGCTGACACCTCTGTCCAATTCTTGCAAACAACTGTCCGGCGATACTGGTTGCGGCGCTCACAAGTTCTTGCGCCCGTTTGGACTAGCAATTTATTTTTACTGTCTGAGACAAAACTTGCGCAACTTTTTTCCAATTTAAAATCAGCTAGTTCAGTCAAGCTTTTGATATAACCGAGATAGCAAAACCTAACAAAACTTTCTTTTGTAATCTAGACACTCGTCCACAGACCAAACCGGGGCCTCGCCGAAATACGAAGCGGCGACTTAAAAAGTGTAATGTTTTTTTATTCCACTTACGGAGAACGCTCGACACTGATTACGAATGACGTAGACGGCAGGACGTTACCACAGGGTGCCGCCGCTGATCTGCCGCAAACTTCAGACATACATTTTCTCCTGCCGCTCAGTTCTCAGGTAATTCTGTCATTGCTATCCATCAGAACCATCAGGACCTAAACGTCCCTTCTCGACTGTACTTGTTGATCACACTAATACATTAAATTTAGTTTGAAAAATCATATGCATATTTGAGTATGGATTAAATTAGTAATTACACAATTTTAGGGGATTAACAACATATTTTTCAGTGTGAAGTCATTGTGTTGATTTTTAATAAAGAAATTGATATTTACATGTGATCAAGTTACCAAATTAGTGCAGTAATTGAAGCGAAAAATACGGTCTTACCTCCGAATTTTTTTACTGTGAACCGATTTGCATGAAATTTTGGAATTAGGCTCATCTTACCCTTAACTTCAAAAGTGAAAATGATCTGAACTCCGCCTATTATTTTAAGGGGCGTAAACAACCCCTTAATGGAAAAATTGACATCGAGTCATTTTATCGCTAGAAAACATGTCTAATAGTAAGTGGTGAAATTGTAAAGTGTTTTCTAACACAATTACCTCATATTAAAATCATTTTCAACCCCTTGAAAATCGTACAACCCTTGCAAACAACCCCTAAATTGAAAGAATAACAAAAAAATTCTTTGGTACGACATAAAAAGATGTAAGTATAGAGTAAGTAATAGTTTATATTCTCTATAATAATTATCAAATTTTTAACCCCCTTTCAACCCTTGAAAACTACCCCTTGATAAAAAATTGTTAAAATTTGTTTTATAAAATGAAAAGGATTTAAATATTATTCCAAACTCTCGAAAATGGTTATCGTATTCTTAAGCTTTTCTACCCTTAAAACTACCCCAGTAGTGAGGAAATGTATTTTCTGGAACACAAGGTCACATGACGTCATCACTTAGGAATGCGGAATCAACAATCCCCCCCTCCCCCTCCACCCCCCTCGCCCACAGAGGTCGTTGACCCCGACAAGGTCGGTCATCGACCTGACGACCTTGGCCTTCAAGGTCACCCGATGACCTTTACCTTGGCCTTCAAGGTCACCCGATGACCTCGACCTTGAGTTGTAAGAACATTTCGTCATAAGGCTTGTGTCATCATACAACTGCGACAACACACGGCTATACGTAGTTTACTTATGACGTCAATATGAGATCATTGTAATAGTTTGTGGTATTACTGATATTGTATGTTGGTATAAAACATGGGCAGGAAGTAGTTTTCCGTCTGGAGTTTTTTTTAATTCATTAATATTAATAGAGCGGATGACCAGAGTGATTAAGCCACGCGCAAGTTTGTTGCAACAGTATAATAATAAGTATTTATTCACTATGGTAATGGATTCGAGGAAGTGTGTAAACAAGTGTAGTTATGCAACGTGTGATACAGCCTTGAGGTTTCTTTATAAGCTGAGGAGTAAGTTTTAGCCAGCAGTGCAAGGTTGTTTGTTGCATCAGCACAGGAAACACCAGTGTGATTAAGTCATGCGCTCAGAGATATCAGGTGATTAACAATATGTTATTATTATATAAGTATACATTACAGGATTGATATGATTGGTTAAAAATATTATAAGTCATGATTCATAAGAATGACGTCATAATTTTAGTATAAAACCGAGTTATTTGTGAACGAAATCATTAGTAACGAACAACATTTCATATAGTGATTATTTAGTTTTTGTGTGTGTGTTAATACAGGTAATTAAATATGGAACTTCCTAAAGAAAGGCTATTTCAACTTACCAATGTGTTTTAAAGTTTTTGTGCGAGAACATTTAAATGAAACAAAAGTTGTTTTAGAATTAAACAATCAAACTTTCATATTAGATATTGATAATTAGAAAAAGTTTAAAAAATATTTTTCTGTTATTGATACTGAATTTAGACTGAGACATAATAATTTCAATGATGATGATGAAGATATAACTGATTGACTCGATTATAGAACAGTATCATTTTCCAATCCTGTAGTGAAACCTTACATCGCCGCTCGCACACCCACAGCAAACCAACAGGGAAACGCGCGCCCATGGTGGCGAACGGGATGCCGGATCAAAATTAAACTAGGTAAAAAAAAAAAAAAAAAAACACCGTGGTCAGTATACTCAGGTTCATTTACTACGAAAACACAGGCCTATCCAGTCAATATAATTAAGTATATATATATATATATATATATATATATATATATATATATATATATATATATATATATATATTAAAAATAAAAAATAAAAAGTGCCTGCAGTAGTATATACCTCGAACAATTCTTGTCAGGTGCACCTGCATACAAAAATTGGAAACGCCATAATTTGAAACAAGAAATGCCAATTCCACCCGGTATCCTTCGGCTAAGGGCGGGCTCCTAATGAAATCCAAGAAATAACTAAATAATATCTAAAACTAACTTAAAATTAAATAACAAAATATAAACTATATAAATGGCAACAATAACAATATCACAGGGTATCACAGATGTTGACTGGTAGAAATGTCCATCATGGTGGCCGTCCCTCAGCAGAGCGCAAAGTGAAGGTTCTCTGCGACCACGCATGATGGAGAGATGACAGGAGATAAACAGCTCATCCCTTGGACCTCATCAGTGAGGGGCCGTAAACCTAGCCGCACATGTTAGAAGGAATCAGCTCAGCAAATCTAACAAAATACTTAAATAAACCAAAATTTTAAACAGGAGCTACTCCTAACTAGTACACTACAGCTCAGAGTCTTTACGCCACTCTCCGGAAAGGCCAAACGCCTTCAAAAGGTCAGTCGCCTCTGCAGCCAATAAACCACACACACACTATATAAAACACACATGAGCCGGGGAGATATAGGTATTGAACCGGCTCAGACTCCCCCCCCAAAAGGAGGATCTCCCCTCTGTTAATTTCTTCAAAAAGAAGAACCGAACGAAATGCCTCTCCCCCCAAAGGTTGAAGAATTATAAACCGGAAACCCTGAAGTCTGCAGAAGGGAAAACCAAGAAAATCCAGTTGGAGGCAAGAAATCCCTCCAAGAGTAGCGTGGGTACAAAGAAGAAAACAGGAACCTTGATCAGGAAGAAGGAGCAGAGGTGATCAGGCCTCTGGACCTAAAACCCTTCCGCACAGACTAAAGAGAAATCACGGATGACTCCGGCAAGGCTTCAGATGGGATATGTGCGCCTTCCTGAAAATCTTCTCGGACTGAGGATCTCCCAGTCGGGCAGTCACCGGAGTCAGAAACTTCAAGATGCGGTGGGGACCAGTCCACCTGTAGCAAAGTTTAGCAGCTCTTTTGTCCACAGCCGAACTGACTGGGTGAGCCTTGCAGTAAACTAGATCCCCCACCTGGAAGGGATTGGCAATACGACCTCGGTTGTACTTCCTCCTTACTAACTCCCTAGCCCGAATGAGATTCCGCCTGGCTGCCTCCCAAGTGGCTTTCACATCGGGAGTACCAGGAGGTGGCAGAAGATCGCTAATTTTCCAAAGGTTCGCCAAGGGGTTGTTTGGCGGAAAGCCAAATAATAACTCGAAAGGTACCGCCTTGTGACTTTCATGCTGGGCCGTATTAAAGGCAAATTGGATCCAAGGTAGTTGTTGATCCCAGGTGGTCTGATTTTCCGCATGAAAGGCAATGAGAGCAGATCGAAGATTGCGATTAAACCGTTCGGCGTGAGAAGGCTGAGGATAGAAAGGGGAAGTAGTCACATGGCGGATTCCGTGCCCAAAGCACATTCTTTTAAAGATATTAGAGACAAATTGTGAACCATTATCGGAAACTAAGGTGGCGGGGATTCCAAAGTGTTGAAAAAAAGGTTACGAAGTGCTTGCACCGTGAGCTGCGCGGTAGCACTCCGCAATGGGAACAACCAAACAAACTTGGAGAAGGCATCCACACAAACAAGTAGGAACTTATTTCCGGACTTGCTACGCGGGAGAGGCCCAACATAGTCAATGAAAACCTTCTCCAAAGGTTTTTCCGCCACCTCAGATGACAAAAGACCCAACTTGGTATTTTGAGCGGGTTTGCTTAGCGAGCACAGTTCACAAGAACGTACTCGAGCTGCAATATCCCGGTCCATACCTTTCCAGATGAACTGATCCCTAATCTTCGCGATGGTCTTATGAATTCCTAGATGTCCACCCACAGGAGAAGAATGAAAATACTGAAAGACCATCGGTACAAGAAAGCTTGGCAGCACTAACTTAGGTTTTCTCCGCTGCTTGTCACGGCAGCATAGAGCACCTCGGTACAGAAAATAAGGAGGGTGGGCACCTCCGTTTTTAAGCTCATTGATGATAGCAGTCAGCTCGGGATCCTTAAGTTGGTGTGGAACAATGTCCGAAAATGCCAGAGGAAAGTCTAGGAGCACGCCACAACATGGCGGCTCTGATAAATTCTGGTGGTCGTTGGGTAAGTGATACATGCGTGACAGAGTGTCCGCTATGATATTTTGGGTGCCTCGCACGTGCTGCACTGTGAACTTAAGGGCAGAAATTTGGACTACCCAGCGACCAATCTTCCCGAGCTGACGGGGGTGGGCAAGGAGCCAAGAAAGTGCCTGGTTGTCGGTTTCCAACAAAAATTCTTTATGTTCTAGGTAACGCCTGAACTTGTTAATTCCAAACACGACAGCCAAACATTCCAGCTCATAAACAGAACAACTCTTCTTCTCACAAGGGGTTAACGTGCGTGAAGCATAAGCTATGGGCTGCCGGATACCATCTACTTCTTGGGATAAAACAGCAGCAACGGCTAAGGAGGAAGCATCAGTTTGCAAGACGAACCTACGACTGAAATCAGGCATAGCCAAGACTGGAGGCTGCATCACTGCCTCTTTCAGCTGCTCAAAAGCAGTCTGTTGCGCTTCACCCCACTCAAACTTGGCACCCTTTTTCCTAAGAGAGTTCAGAGGGGCCGCCACTTCAGCAACATTGGGGATGAAACGACGATAAAAATTTATCATTCCCACAAAACGGGCAATCCCCTTGGCATCCTTAGGAGGAGGAAACTCCCTGATTGCCTGGGTTCTCTCTGGATCAATACAAACACCTCGAGAAGAGACAAGATGACCCAGAAACGATATTTCAGGCTGAGCAAAACTCACCTTTTCAGGATTGACGGTAAGGCCAGACTCTCGCAGCCTAGTTAGAACTTCCTCCAGATGAGTCAAGTGCTCCTCATAACTCTCACTGTACACAAGCAGGTCATCCAGATAGTTGAACACGAACTTAAATTTGACATCATGAAAGATAGAATCCAGGAGTCTGGTGAGTGTTTGGGCCCCCACAGCCAAGCCCATTGGCACTCGGGTGAACTGGTACAAATTCCAAGGCACACAAAAGGCAGTGAGAGGTCGAGACTCGTGTTTTAGAGGAATCTGATGGTATGCCTGATTAAGATCAAAAATGGAGAAATACTTGGCCTTACCAAACCAGTTGAAAGCAGAATGCAAATCGGGGAGAGGCACGGAATCAACTTCTATCTGAGCATTGAGCTTTCGATAATCCAGGACCAATCTGGACTTCCCATTAGGTTTCGGCACTAGAAACGCTGGACTGGAAAAATTTGAGCAAGACGGCTCGATTACCCCACTCTTAAGTAAATCATCGATCATATTTCTCAGAATTTCCATCTTGGGCGGAGCAAGCTTATATGGATGGGAACGTACAGGACGGGTGTCTGTAAGACGAATCTCGTATTCCAAGAGATTGGTCGTGCCCAGTTTGTCAGTGAGGACTTCAGGAAAACTGGAACAAATCTGCCTTATGTCCTCAGCCTCTTTCGGCGTAAGATGTCCTAGTTGGTCAGGAGGAGTCAAGCTCTTATCTTCCATCTCTAAGGCAGCAGTCCCACGAGACTCGACATCAGAAAAGGGAACGAACACCCGCCTGGCGAAAGCAAAGAAAACATGACTGGAGGCCAAATCCAAAATCATGCCAGTTTTTTCCGATAAAATCTGCTCCCAAGATGAAAGGAAAAGTCAGGTCCTTAGCCACCAAAAAGCTCCAATCCCAAGAGAAATAATTAATTTTTATGTGAATCTGGGCACTACAGATAATAGGTAAAGGTGTGCGTGAAGCAGTCCAGCAGATAAGTGAACTAGGCTCAACCTGCCGTATTAGCCCAGAGGATTTTAGATCTTCAAAAAACGACAAAGAAATCAGGCTGCGTGCTGACCCAGAATCAACCAGGGCCTTCTGCACCACATTCCCCACAAGCACATCCAGTTGTGGACAGGTTGAGCGGGCAGCCCTTACTCCCTGCGCGGCCAGAGCAGCAACCTCCCCTCTCGGCCAACGATGATAACTGTCCCCAAGTCTATTTCTTTCTGTTTTCTTTCTGTTCTGTATTAAACCAGCTACCCTTTTACCATCAAAATTATGTACATTTTTGCCCTCAAAATTACCTTTACGGCACGAGTCGGGCTTACTCGTCCGCAAGCTTACTAGTTTTTTTTATTAAGTGGACAAAACGGTCTAATATGTCCCACTTGCTTGCAGCCATAACAAGTAGGAGGCTGCCTACGGGAAGGAGCAGCTGCTGGCTCAGACCGCACCGGAGCATGGACCGGCCCCGGAGGCAAGTGAGGAAGATGCCTCGACATGGCCTCCCTTTGATCATCCGCATCCTGAACCCCTCTAGAGATGATGGAGAGGCGGTCCAAATCCGCAAAAGATGCGGGACGGCTACAAAAAATCAAACGGGAGCGTTCTTCAGGTTTAATGCCCTCCAAAATAAGGCTCACCAACTCTGTTTCGCTCAAGCTCAAGCGCAACACCCGGGCTACATCCCGTATCTCCCCGACAAAATGGCTCAACGTCTCGTCTGGTGCCTGAGGACGGTAAACGCGTTCCACCCGCAAGCGCTCCCTAACCCGAGCAGGTACAAAGAACTCCAAGATCTCGGCATGGAACTGGTCAAAAGTGGCACCTCTCTTGAGGCAGTCTAGAAGGCGATCAAAAAGCGGCCTTAAGGAAAACTGCGCTAAAATCTGCATAAGCATGGCATCTGTCATACCAGGAAATTCTCTCAGCTTAAAAACTTCCAGAAGGAAATGGATAAGTAAATTAGTGTCAAGCCCATCAACTCTGGGGAAGTGTTGTTAAAACACTCCCCAAAGGATGGGGCAATTTGCCAAAGCTAGAAAAAAGGAAGGCACAACTATAGATGATGCCTCACCAGCCGCTTCAGGAGGGCCACTACCCATCGGAGACATAGTAACTCTGGGAGGCTCGAAAGAAAGAGCCGGTGGACGGTTAGCAAAGGTAATGGTATTGGGAACCTCCGTTGGAGTGACAGCGGTAAATAGTACCCCCTTCTCTTTCACCGAGCGCACCTCACTCAAACCATCTAAGGCTTGTTTTAATTTGTTACTGGCCGAAAAGGCCCAACTTTTAATATCAGAGTCTAAACTAGGAGCTGACATAAGTAAAACTATTCTGTCACGCCAATGTAAAAGTTGAGATGCCAATCTAGCCTTTGCTGACCCGGACATGGGAAGTGACTCAAAATTAATATCGTCTTCTAACTCTTCCATTCGGGTTTTACAATACTCAAATTCAGTATTAATTTGGAACTCTGCATTCCAGCTGCGGTGCAACGCTATACAATCCCGTAATTGAGCTCTTAATGCCCTCACATCTCCCTCGGGCTTCTGTCCTCTCGCCAGGACCTCAAAAACCAACTCGGGCTTGCGCAGATGTTCAGGCACCAGGGAAAACGCCATACCAAACAATTAAGACAAAATAAATACAACAAAGCGTACGCAACAATTACTTAGTAAACTAAGTGGACTCAACTCACAAAGGGCTTACACTGACGAGGTCCAAGTGAAGAACTTAATACCTGCTACCTAATAGAAGGATACCCTGCAAATATACACTAACCACAACCTACAAACACAGAAGCAATAAATATAACAAAACAACACATTGATAGGGGAGAAGTAGAGTACAGTTAGGTAAATTTAGCGGTTAAGCAATTTAGAGTCCCCTGCTCCCTGCAAAGGGTAAGTCTGCAGGAAGCAAGACACTAAACCAATTCCACCCGGTATCCTGTGCTAGGGCGAGCTCCTAATAAAAAAAAAATGTGTACTCTAACCTCCCTCTACCTAACACTAACCTACACCAACAAACAAAACCAGAACTGAGAGACAGCTGAGAGAGCAGGTAACCACGCTCTGCTACCATTGAAACCTTACATCGCCGCTCGCACACCCACAGCAAACCAACAGGGAAACGCGCGCCCATGGTGGCGAACGGGATGCCGGATCAAAATTAAACTAGGTAAAAAAAAAAAAAAAAAAAAAAAAACACCGTGGTCAGTATACTCAGGTTCATTTACTACGAAAACACAGGCCTATCCAGTCAATATAATTAAGTATATATATATATATATATATATTAAAAATAAAAAATAAAAAGTGCCTGCAGTAGTATATACCTCGAACAATTCTTGTCAGGTGCACCTGCATACAAAAATTGGAAACGCCATAATTTGAAACAAGAAATGCCAATTCCACCCGGTATCCTTCGGCTAAGGGCGGGCTCCTAATGAAATCCAAGAAATAACTAAATAATATCTAAAACTAACTTAAAATTAAATAACAAAATATAAACTATATAAATGGCAACAATAACAATATCACAGGGTATCACAGATGTTGACTGGTAGAAATGTCCATCATGGTGGCCGTCCCTCAGCAGAGCGCAAAGTGAAGGTTCTCTGCGACCACGCATGATGGAGAGATGACAGGAGATAAACAGCTCATCCCTTGGACCTCATCAGTGAGGGGCCGTAAACCTAGCCGCACATGTTAGAAGGAATCAGCTCAGCAAATCTAACAAAATACTTAAATAAACCAAAATTTTAAACAGGAGCTACTCCTAACTAGTACACTACAGCTCAGAGTCTTTACGCCACTCTCCGGAAAGGCCAAACGCCTTCAAAAGGTCAGTCGCCTCTGCAGCCAATAAACCACACACACACTATATAAAACACACATGAGCCGGGGAGATATAGGTATTGAACCGGCTCAGTAGTCAGTAAATGTTATATGTTAGATGAGTATGAAGATAGAAAATCCGAATGGGAACAAATTGCAAGAGACAGAGATCGTTTTAGAAAAAGAATAGCTGAATTTAAAGAAGTGTTTAAATCAACTTTGAAAAAAAGTGCAACGTGAGTGGAAAACTTTCATGTGTGTTAATGAAAGATGAGTTGTGAAACTTATACCGTCTCAAGGTCGCCAACTTTGTGAACAGTAATGAGTGATTTAATAAACCATTATATTTCTTCACTTCCACTTGAGTTAAAATTTAAAATATTGCTTAACCTTTCATATGAAGATGTTTATTTTATAGAAAACGATTATTTTTGGT
Source organism: Homalodisca vitripennis (assembly GCF_021130785.1). Taxonomy (NCBI): domain Eukaryota; kingdom Metazoa; phylum Arthropoda; class Insecta; order Hemiptera; family Cicadellidae; genus Homalodisca; species Homalodisca vitripennis. The sequence continues at coordinate 20,795 of NW_025777317.1, read as the reverse complement.
ATCTATTTTGTAAAGAACACTGTATTGAAAAAAAAACATGCAATATTTTCTTGGAAAAGTAATGTTATTCTTAATAAAACTTTAAATAAAGATTGTGCGCATGTAGTTTCTTTTTATGCATCTAGATTGTATTTGGGTCAAATTTATTCACATCAAATTTCTTCAGATTTTGTAGCTTACGTAGGTAATCATTTACATAAATGGTTACATATATTTTATAAAAAGGGAAATTGTTATGTTGAGGATGGGTGTATTACAAATTATGCAATATTTGTGGGTGATACTGAATTTAGTCTTTCTAGATTATTAGATATTAATATATTACGAAGTGTTACAATAGATTTTTTGAGAGTCAATTTTTATGATAATCTTAGAATTATAGACTTTTCAGAACACAATGATTATTGTTATGTATCAATATATAAAAATCTTCCAATAAATAAGATAATTTTTCAAAAATTTAACGATTTAATATGGTTACTTAAAGAAAATCAAAATGTAGTTGGTTTTTTAGTTTCAATGAACTGCTACTGTTATTGGTTAAATATGCTTGAGTGATAATATTCAGTTCATATTCATTCTACTTGTTGAACTGAACAGGTAATATGGAGTATTCTTACAGTAAAACTTTTATTGTTACAGGAGATATGAAAGTAGTTGTTAGCGGCTGGCAAAACCAAGTTCAAATTTGTATTGTAAATAAAGATAATAAACATAATTTCGCTTATATGGATCTTGATAAATGGACTGAATTTAAAAAACAAATTAATACTATTGATGGTGAATTTTGGAAGAGATTAAATTACCAATATAGTACTTAAAATATATTATTTTAATTTTTTGTTTTATAGGATGGAGTTTATACTGGACTTTCAAGGATTCAAAAACATTATCAACGATTTTGTCATAAAAGAGCTTGCTCTAATATCAACGGACGAGCAAGTGTACCAACTGCAGTTGTTTCAACCACCGTGTAATTTTAACAATCTCCCTACACATTTACAAAAACAAGTCAACTGGTTAGAGAAACAACATCACGGTTTACAATGGAGTTCTGGTGTTAAACACTATTCTGAATTGAAAGACGTTTTTAAAAATATAAAAATACAAGGTAAAATTTATGTAAAAGGCACTGAAAAAGAAACGTTTACAAAAAAATTGCTATCTGAATTCAATGTTGAAGTAATTAATCTTGAAAATCTCAATTGTCCTAGTTTATGTAATTTAAGAAAACAAATGAATGTAGATATATTGAAACCATGTGTGTTTAGTCATAATTCATCAAATTGCGCATATATAAATGTACATGCAATTTTAAATTGGTGGAAGAATACAAAATATGTTAAGGAAAATTTGGAAAAAATTAATACAGCAATCAAACTTTGTTCCACAATTGGTTACACAAATTTGTCAAAAGATCAATTAGAATATCTACCAAAAGAATATATATTAAATCACATTGTTAACATTGATTGTATTTATGATAAGTTACCAGTTTATTTGAAAAACGACAAGGACATATTAAAATCACTACGTTGTCAAGAGCATTTTTTCCCCAGACTTTGTGAAAATGATGGTCCACAACCGAAAATAAAGGACTGTTACTTTTGTAATTATGGTGAAAATTGTGTATAGTAAATAAATAAATGTGTGTGTGCTTTTGAAAAAAAAATGTTTTCTTTCTATTTACCTTGCACTTATTCTTTATAAATATAAAATAGTGTTATTTACTTTTTCATATCAGCTATGAGTGTAAAAGAGGAAATAGCAAAAGAACTGCACAGACAAGCGCGTAAAAATTTTCCTCGACGATATGTAGAATTGAAGGGATTAAAAGACTTATATCAAGCGGATTTAGTTGAAATGATACCTTATTCTAAATGTAATAAAGGTTATAAATATATAATGACAATGATTAATTGTTTTTCCAAATTTGCAATAGCTGTTCCGTTAAAATCAAAAAGTGCTACTGATGTTGCGCTAGCATTAGACCCGATTTTATCCAAATTTCCAATGAAACATATTCAAACTGATGCGGGAAAAGAATGGTTTAATGTGAAAGTTCAATCTTTATTCAATAAATATAATATCAATCATTATAAATCTTTCTCTGATTTAAAAGCAAGCATCGTAGAACGTTGGAATCGCACATTGAAAAATAAAATGTGGATTTCGTTTAGTGTACAAGGTAACTATTGTTGGCTAAATATTTTACCTAATTTGGTAAAACAATATAATAATATCGTACACCGTACAATAGGAATGAGACCAATTGAAGTTAATAGTAAAAATGAAAGAAAAGTATTAACTAGAATTATAAATGCAAGAAAAACATTTTACCTGAAACAATCATTTAAGGTTGGTGATCGAGTCAGGATAAGCAGAGTTCGTAATATTTTTGCAAAAGGTTATTTACCAAAATGGAGCAATGAAATTTATACAATATGGAAAGTACAATACACATTTCCTGTTACTTACATTTTGAAAGACGATAGAGGAGAAATAGTACAAGGTGGATTTTATCAACAAGAATTAAGTAAAACTAAATTTAACGATATTTATTTGATAGAAAAGATAATAAGACGTAAAGGTGATAAAGTTTTAGTACGCTGGCTAGGATTCGATGAATCACACGACAGTTGGATTAGTAAAGAAGAGCTGGTAAAATGAAATTTATTAAACAAACTGTTCAGTTACCGATATTAAATTTGGATAAGTTAGTAGAAGGAAATTCTGGTGAAATGCAAAAAAGTAAACGACACGGTGATTTACTACCTGATACAATAAGATGTATAATATGCGGTCCTTCTAACTGCGGTAAAACTAATTTAGTTTTAAACTTATTATTTTCGTCAAAAGGATTATTTTTTTCTAATGTTTATATTTTTTCAAAATCTTTATTTCAACAAAAGTATAAATTTTTACAATGTGTATTGGACAATATAAGTGGAGTAGGATATTTTTCTTTCTCTGATAAAGATGAGGTTCCATTTCCTAGTGAAATTAAACCGTATTCAATTATGATTTTTGACGATGTTATTTGCGATGGACAGAAAAACATAAAAAATTATTTTGCAATGGGACGTCATTGTAAGATTGACACTTTTTATATTTGTCAAACATACAGTTTTATACCAAAACAATTAGTACGAGATAATGCAAACTTGATAATACTATTTAAACAAGATGATAAAAATTTACACCATGTATATAATGATCATGTAAATATAGACATGTCATTTGAACAGTTCAAAGAAATGTGTATCAAAGTATGGAATCGAGGGAAAAATAAATTTGTAGTGATTGACAAAGATAGAAGTTTAAATAATGGACGTTATCGTTCGGGTTTTGATATTTTTATAACAGGATTTTAATAAAAGCTACAAACTAGCAAGAATTTCATTATTGTAGTCACACGTTTTGTTGAGTTAACATCATGGAGAAATTTGATGATTCTTGGTTTCAAAACAAAACAAAAGACGATGTGGTTAAAGAAATACATAAATTAAGAAAAAATATAAAAAATAAACATAGATCGATTGAACGAGAACAATTTGACACGGAAGAATTGTGGGAAAAACAATTGAAACCTGTATCAGAACCGTTAAAACAACTAATAAAAGAAGAACAACAAGAACAAGAACAAGATAATACTAAAAGAATTGAACGGAAACGAAAATTATTTAAAAACGAAATTGAATCTGGTTCGGTTCCTGTAAAATTACGAGTTGTAAATCCTCCTCAGGGTTTAAAAAGAAAACAGAAAATTAATCTACCAACAAAACATGATTTTGAAAGTGATTATGAATACGATGATGGTACTTTAGACATTCCAAAAATCTAAAAGAGGAGCAACTCAAATTCCGAATGATGATAACAGTGATATGGAAACAGTTGGAACGGATGAAGAGGAAGAAGAAATGGAAACAACAACAACAACAACAACTGCTGTTACTCCAGCAAGATCAGACGTTTTTGAAAAAATATATCAAACCCGGCCTACGGGTGAGGAATTATTAAAAACACCCGAAGGAAAACAACTTGCTAAATATTATATTGATAAAAATTTTACAGGTAAAATAGCCAAAGAATATTTTTCTAAATTAATAACAGGCACTAAACATATTGATCATAATTACGGGTTACATGTTGAAGGTGATTCTTGGAAAATCGGTGATAAACTTGTAGATATTGACGGTGATGATTTAATTATTGATGGAATACGATATGAAGGAACACGAGGACTTTATGAATTAATATTTATGAATAATCCTAATGCATATATTTATTCTGAAGATGATTTAGAAAACTATTATTTAATTATAATGCAAACCAATGTACATAAATCTAATTATTCGTCTTCAGGAAAAATAAGATCAAATAGAGGCATCAAGTATAAAAATTTATTTCTCGATTATTAAAGAGAAGAAAACCGAAATCTACGAAGACCACTAATACCGATGAAAGTGGTAATCAACAACAACAACAACAACAACAACAACAACAACAAGCGGCCTCAGGTAGTGGAATAGTATTGTCTAATTTTTCTTCTCTAGAAAAAACAAAATCACAGTCAAACAAAGATAATAATAATAATTTTCCAATATTTAAGAAAAGAAAAGCAAATTCTATGATGATGATGAACACTTATACAGATGAAATTAATCACCAGGAAACGGCGGCAGACAGTGGAATAATATTATCTAATTTAAAACCTGATGTAATTTACTATGATGATCCTAACGAACTGGTCGATAGGTTGAGAATATTATTAGCTTCTCAAAAGGCGGGCAATACAGCACATTCAAATGAAATAAATTCAATATTAGAAGAGTTATATGAATTAAGAGATAAATTATTTTAATAAATAATGATTACAATACTTGAATTTTCCATTTTTATTTCAACCTTTGTATCTGATAGTAGCTATGAGTGTTGATAAGTTTGGTCACTTTTCGAATGGTAGTGGTATTAGTTCTAGTAGTAATCTGAGAGGACCTAAGGGTGATGGATTCCATATCGACGATGATGGAAACTATGATGTATTAAATAAGAGAATTTGTAATCTAGGTGACGCGGCAAAACCTAATGATGCAATAAATTTTAGTATTTTCAGCGATGCTATTCAAAATTGTCTTACAGTAATAAATGATAAAGTTGAAGAATTAAAAACTGATTTTCAGGGAAAAGTTAGCGGTTTAATTAATCATCTTGAAACTAAATTGAAAAATGAAATAAAAAATAGAGAGCAATCGATTTTCAATATACAAAATTATTACATCGCGCTGGTTAAAAAAAGAAGGATCGTCAATGTTAGTGCCAGTATTAATGATAACGATGTTGTGATAAGACAAGAACTAAACTCAACTAGAGAAAAATTAGAGCAAACCGATAGAGAAATAAAAATAAACACTTTAGATTTAAAAAACGATTTCGAAAATTTTACTAAAAACGATTTTATAAATTTAAAAAATGATTATTATAATTTTAAATCACATGTTCGTGATACGATTCAAGAAATATTAGAAGAATTGGAAGACGATAAATGAGACGTTTAGTACAATTATATATTATGGCTAGGAAAAAAAACAGTTGTGCTAGTAGTTATCAAGGCTCGGGACTGATAACATCACTTGCCAATGCAGCAGGTTCAGTTTTAAATAAAGCAATCGATATTTTACCAACGGAAATACACTTACCAAATTACCAGTTTTGTGGTCCAGGAACTAATTTGAATAAGAGACTTGCATTAGGTCAAAAAGGAATTAATAAACTTGACTCTTTGTGCCGTCAACACGATATAGCGTATTCAAAGTATAGTGATAATAAACAGAGATCTATTGCGGATCGTATATTAGCTGAAGGCGCTTGGGAAAGAGTTAAAGCATCTGATTCAAGTTTAGGTGAAAAAGCAGCCGCATGGGCAGTTACTAATATCATGAAAGCAAAAACCAAACTTGGAGGAGGAGGAGGAGGAGGAGGAGGTGGAAAAAAGAAAAAGTCAAACAATTGCTTTAAATGTAAGAAAAAAAATAAAAAGGAAAGTTAGTAAAAAGAAAACGGTTAAAAAAGGTAAAGGTCTATATTTAAGACCGTATAAAGGTTCTGGTCATTCAAAAAAAAAAATCACAATGTACTCGTCAAAAATAATCGATCGTTTAGCTAATAGACCATTAACGAATAAAGATATAATAAAATGTGCAAACAAACTTAAATTACCACATTTCAGAGGGGTTTTTATGCGTGATTTATTACCAATTAAAATACGCAATAAAGAATCTGCAATTATAAATTTAGACAGTTATGCAGGACAAGGTACACACTGGGTATGTTTTTACAAAATAGGTTTAAATGTTGAATATTTCGACAGTTTCGGGAATTTACGTCCACCAATTGAAATTCAAAAATATTTAAAAAGTGTTGATGGTAACAAAGTGAATATAAAATATAATTATTTTCCTAGACAACGAGCCGGCGCAGTGAATTGTGGTCATTTGTGTTTAGACTTTCTAGCCGTGCGAAGATGATTTGTGTTACTGGAAAACATTCAAATTTAAAATGTTCTCTTTTTCCACCACTGGATTTGAGTTCGTCTGATGAGTGGGAAATGGGATTTTTAGATTTAATGACATATAATTCAATTCCAAATGTTGAAGAAGATATAAATAATAAAATCAAAATTGGTACAGACGTGCTGAGTTTACCAACTGGTGCATACGAGATAGAAGATATTAAGAATTATATTATAAAAGATTTAGAAGAAAAAAAATCTTCTACCACTTTTAATCTTGTTGCAAATAATAACACACTTCATTGTGAAATATTATGTAATCAAATTGTAGACTTTACAGTTCCAAATTCTATTGAAGATGGCATCTGTAACCTTTCATCTGCTGGTGGACAGGATATAGAGTGTCAAGACGTATCAGTTCCTGTGGACAGTCCCCCTACTTCGACCCAGACTCCAGTAGATGAGGAAGAGGATGGTGCGATAGACTTAAAAAACGAACCTCCAAACAAAAATATAAAGAACACTTAGATTTAGATAACTTCTGTTTAGTTTGTAACAAATTTCACTGCTATCATGCAAATAAGGTAAATCAAAATTTAAAATTTAAGAATGTTTGGCCTATTTGTAAGGAAGCCAAAATTGATCAGAAATATAATTGGCTATTACATTTAAATATCCAAGGAGGAGTACTTGATAAAAAAATTGATTTAGAAATAATTCTACAAAATTCAAATATTCAAATTATTTGTTTAAATGAACATTGGTTGAGTAGGGATAGTGTTACCATTTTAAATAGATTTTCTAATTATAATCTGGCACATTTTTATTGTAGAGATAGAGATTATCATGGAGGCTCATGTATTCTTTTGAAAAATAATTTTGAATTTAAAACCAGAGAAGATCTGTGCATTTATAATATGGATTCAGTTTTTGAAGCTTCATGCATAGAAATAATTAATTTAAAAAGGCCTATAATTATCATTTCTATTTATAGAGTGCCAGAAGATTCAAATTTCAAATTATTTTTAAATAAGCTTGAGGCTTTGTTAAAACTTTTAGGTAAAGAAAACCATGTAAACAATGTTTATATTGCATCAGACTTTAATGTAGATATAATGGAAACAACAAATAAACCACAGCAGAAATTTGGATTCCTTTCTCTGATTGAATCATACGGTTTTAAAACACACATTTTGCATCACCAACTAGGATTACTTTTAATACAAATTCATGCATTGATAATATTTTAACTTTTAAATTTAAGTCATCCTTTGAATCTCAGACAATGAATTTGGAATTGGGTTTGTCGGATCACAGGGCAGTCTTTTTAGATATTTCTAAAGATCTTATTTCTGATAATGACAATACTAAACTTAGAGTAAAAAGACGGATTTTTTCTAAAAAAGCTCTTTATAGATTTAGCAGTAGATTAAAAGACACTAAGTGGAATGTTTCAAACAATTTTACTTTTGTTGACAACTGTTCTAATTTCTTTAATTGCTTTCAAAATATATTTGAAGAATCATTTCCATTAAAATTCTCTGCTAACAAAACCAAACAATCCAAAAATAAAAAATGGATAACAAAAGGAATTCAAATTTCAAGCATTAAAAAAGAGGGAGCTTAGTAAACTAGCCAAACAGTCAAACAATCCAAATTTCATAAATTATGTAAAAAATTATAAAAAAATTTTCAAAAATGTCTGTAATAAATCAAAGCAAATGTATAATTCTAATTTCATAAAAGATTCTGAAAATAAAAATAAAGCTGCTTGGCATGTAGTTAAATCTGAGCTTGGATGCAAAAAATCTGTTAACAATTTTCCTGATGTTGTGTTGGATAGTGGTAGGGTTGTTAAAGATGGAAAGGAAATTGCACAATTCTTCAACAAAAAATTTGCAGAATTGGCCAAAGAAATTAAGGCTCGACCTTGTGAACAAGAGGCCCTAAATTTAGCACAAACTGATCTTGAATGTCAATTTTTTAAGTTTAATTTTGGTAATGTGTCATCAGATGATGTTGTTAAATTGATAAAATCATTAAAAAATAAAACATCATCTGGGTGGGATGAAATACCTCTGGACGTAATGAAATATGTAATGTATAGTATAGCTGTTCCTTTATCAGTTTTAATTAATCAATCATTCAAAAATTTTAGTTTTCCAAAAAATTTAAAACGGGCTGAATTAAAACCACTCTATAAAAAAGGCCAAAAACAAAATCCAGATAATTACCGTCTAATTTCAATACTGCCATCATTTTCTAAAGTATTTGAAAAATTAGCACTAAACCAAATTACAAATTTTTTAGAATCTAATTCAATTTTGACTTGTGATCAATTCGGATTTAGGAGGGGTCACAGTACGTTAGGGGCCATTAATAAACTTGTAAATGAGGTGTCTTGGGCTTTGGATGGGTCACAGAGAACCATGGGTGTGTTTTGTGATTTGTCCAAGGCTTTTGATTGTGTGAACCATAATATCCTTTTAAAAAAGCTTAAACTGTACAGTTTTTCAAATAGATCAATCCTGTGGATTGAATCTTATTTAGTTCATCGATTTCAAAGAACTGTAATTTTTAAAAATAGTGTAAAATCTAGATCTCGTTGGGAGGAAATTAAAGTTGGCGTTCCTCAAGGGTCTATTTTGGGGCCTCTACTTTTTCTTCTGTATGTTAATGATTTACCTAAAAATGTTTCACCAAAAATTATATTATATGCAGATGACACAACCGCAGTTGTTTAAAGCAAACTCTCACTTTCAATTGAAAAATAAATTAAATCAAGCTTTTTATGAATTGGCATACTGGTTTAAGGTTAACGGATTGAAATTAAATCAAGAGAAAACTCAACTATTAAATTTTCGAACAGCACAATTAAAGGAGGGCTATAATAAGGATGTGATTTTCCACGGCCAACAAATAAAATTATGTGATAGTGCAAAATTTTTAGGTATAGATCTGGATATAAACTTTTCTTGGAAAAAATGTATTGAAAATATTATTAGAAGATTAAACTCGGCATGTTATCAAATGCTAGTGTTACGAAATTCAATTAATTTGGAAACTAGAATAATAATTTACTACTCTTTCTTTTTTTCAATAATTCAATATGGTATTGAATTTTGGGGATCATCTTCTGACTTTGATAAAGTTTTTAAGATCCAAAAAAAAAATTATGAGATTAATGACCTTTTCATCATTTAGAACTTCTTGCAAACCTCTGTTTAAAGAATTAAAAATCTTATCACTTCCAAATTTATACATTCTGAAAACCCTACTAACAGTACAATCAAATTTTGAAAGCTTATCAAGTGATAACTTTGATCATAATTACAATACAAGATTTTAAAGCTAATTTTCAATATCCCATACATCGACTGCGTCTGGTAGAAAAAACTCCAATATACACGGCAAAAAAACTATACAATAAGTTACCTCAAAAATATAAACATTTAATCAATTCAAAAACATTTAAAAGCAAACTAACAGATTTTTTGTTGGAAAAAAACTATTATAGTGTTGATGAGTATTTGATGGATCCTGAATTTTAAAATTGTGTTTTAACATAGATTACATTAAATTTGTTACGCTGTCTTGACCTCTTATATGTATTTTTATTAAGTTTATATGTATATGTGAATTGTGATGTGCATATGTATGAATGTATATGTGTATGTATCATTATTACATTAATTTATGACAATGTTACCTGTTTCTATAGCAATGCTATGTATAAACGTTGACGTAACAATAAAGACTGATACTGATACTGAAGACTGATACTGATACTGATACTGATTATAAAAAAATACTTTTGAATGTAAAACAAGAATTAGTGCTGATACGCGCATCAACTGATAAAAATGCAATTTTTCAAGCTACACCAAGTCTTCACGATTGTTCATTTCAAATAAATAAGATTGTTTGGAAAGTTCCTTATGTTCGTGTTGATGATAATATAAGATTATCATTACTAAAGATTACTGACTCTGATCAGCCAATAACAATGGCGTTTAGAAGGTGGCAAATTCATGAATATCCCTCACTTCCTGTTTCTAAAGCTCAGACTTGGACTGTTAAAACTACATCTTTGGTGGAAAAGCCTCGATATGTAATAATAGGCTTTCAAACAAATAGAAAAGATAAAAATGATAAAAATTCTTCACATTTTGATTTTTGTGATTTGGAAAATGTAAAACTTTATTTAAATAGCAAGTATTATCCTTATGATAATTTCAATGGATGCACAGCACTGATGTATGAATTGTATTCAAGATTCCAGTCTTAATATTATGCAGGAAGTGATAACCAACCTTGTCTGAGTAAAAATGAGTTTCTACAAAAATTTCCACTTTTCGTTATTGATTGTTCAAAGCAAGTTGATACAATAAAAACCGGAGCATTGGATATAAGAGTTGAATTGCAGGCAAACAAAGACTTTCCAGCTGGAACCGCAGTTTATTGTTTAATTATAAATGATGCAATTGTACAATACACACCGTTATCAGGAATTGTAAAGAAAATTATGTAAAAATAAATGTTGATTTATTTTTTTTTGGATCAATTGTTGATTATTACTTCCTTTTCTCTGTACTGAAAAATATAGGAACTAAAAATAAAATAAAAACAAAGGTAAATGTTAGTATAAAATATATTTGTTAATTTTATGTGTTTATACATATCATAATACAGCATATTATATATATACAATAAGAATATACAGTAATGGATTCATTTTTTTAATAATTTATTTCCATAAGCTAGCTATTTATTCCATCGTTAGTAATGAAACGTTTGTCATCGTTTCCATTTAACGCTAATTTATTTATAGTTACAGTTCTTAATATATGCTTTTTGGATTGAAAAATTCTCATTTTTCGTCTTATATTAGTTGATAAAAATAAACAGTTTTTATAGTCATAAAAAGTTATATGTTTTTTTATTACTGGTTTAGTTACTCCTTTTGCTTTTTTCAAATTCATTTTTTTACACTTTTCTAAATATAAATCATTAACAGTTCTATACGTATAAAGTTTGCTTCTTAATCCAATAAATTCCACTATAGGAACACCCATACATTCATCTTTAAAACATCCTAGTTTTTTTTTATTCTCATTAAAATAACATTCATGGTCGACAGGATAGTCCGACATATCAAAGTAATTTTTAATATTTTCATTTTTAAAGTCTTTGTACAAATCATCAGTGTAAATTTCATAGAAAAAAGAATCCGTATCAATATACAATAAGTTAATTTTATTATTAGGATAAAAAGATTTCATAATTCTATAATGAAAATCGTACATATGATATTTACTTAGTTCTAAAACAGTAAATCCTATATAAATGGGTTTGTTAAATAGAACAATATCTTTAGTACATTCTACTAAACATAAATTTTCAGAATATATAATTCTATTTTTAAAATTTGGTCTAGAAATAAGTTTTGTTAATCTTCTATCGTTGTTAACTAATTCTATATTAAGTCTATCTCTCACATTTTCAATTGATTTACCAAACATGGCGTTATTCAGTAATTTATAAAAATCTTTTTCAAATTCATTTTTTGCCTGTTTTCTTTTTTCTGTATTGAACATAATGTACGATTTGAGCCAAGCGCTTTGATTAAACGCTAAAACTCTGTGAATTCGTTTCAACACCAATCCGTTTTCCAGTGCTTGTTTCAAATTCATATAATGGCATACATAAAAATCTTTATCCCACAATGTGGTTAACAGTTTAGGAAATTTCGACTTTGGAGGACACTTTTTTTCAGAAAAAAAACGGAAGATCATCATGGTGTTCGTGTAAATAGGACGGATAGCCAACATCACATTCTACAATGTATCCTAAAGGATTATCATCTGAAATTGATAGTACATTGAAATTTCTTATTTCCGATTCGGACAACCAATGAAATCCGTCTTTAGGCATACATTTACACATAGCCCATCCGTATAAATTGTTTGCATCAATATATGTCAAATATTTTGATGGTTCGTTAGAATTATATGAAACCTTATTATTTATATCCTTATTATTAGCCATAGCATGTCTTTTGACACAACTTGTAATACCGCCTCTTATTCCTTTTTCTATAAACATGTACATATCATAATTATGAAATAATTCTAATTCTACCTTTATGAATTTTAACATAGCATCAAAAGTTAAACTAGGAAGCGTTAAATAGTTAGCTGGATCCAATTCATAATTATTCACACATATAGTTCGAAAATTTTTGAAGACATCGGCTAACAAGAGCACATCGGTTCGTAAATACAGATCTGAATATTCACCTAATGTTTTACAATTAAATCGCGACCAAATTTCTTTGGCATGATTGAATTCTTCTTCCGAAATATGTTCCTCTGTCATTTTATTAAAAAATAACTCTTTTTCAGGTAATTGATTTTCATTTAGTTTATCCCACGAATCAGTATAGTCATAGGGATATACACCTTTTTTAGTGACAAAAGGCATGTCATCATGATTAAAAAACAACTCTGTATGATGAAACTGATCATTTGGTAAGTTATTAGCTAATTGTGCTAGACTAGCGTTTAAAAAACGAAAACTGTCCAAAAAACTTAATTTTATTCCACCAGTCGTCTGTTTTGAAAAACTAACATATTTCTCAGAAGAATTCGGAATAATATCTATTTTCTTTTGATCGCAACCTAATTGTTTGACAATAAAATGTGTATCATAATTTGAACTACCGTGTAAAAATACAGGCAAAAACGATTGATTTCTTCTTTTCAAATTACACGTGTTACAAAGAACGTTTCTAAAACGTCCTGTTAAATGACAGTGATCTACTACAGCACGATCAATCATTGAAAATTCTAAATCACAACATTCGCAATTAGTTGATGTACGAATTCTATTTTCTTCGTCTCTTGTAAGAGGAAGGATAGGTTTATGAATTCTAATTAAATCAGAAATTAAATTTGATATTGAAATTAAATAGTCCATAAACTTTGATGCAGCATCTTCACCTCTGTAAAGATAAGGATCATCGGGCAATTGAGAAGCAATAATTTCTGGCAAATCCTTATCACAAACCAAATACACACAAAAACTCATCGGTTCATGTATTGCATTTACTGTTGTAAATTGTGATTGTTTTTCGTCAACTTTTTTTAAAATACACTCAAAATCGCAATAAGCAACAATCGGAACTTTATACTTGAAATGAAAATTAGTGAATTTCAAAATTGATGGACTATCATTATTTTGAAGAGGCGGCATTTTGGCTATTAACGGTTTATGAATTTTACAATTCTGTTTATGATTTTTTAGTCTCTGTAATTTATCTGGTCCTGAATAGTGGGCGAAACACCTTTTACAAAATAGCATTTTTCTCGTTGATTTTGTCACTTGAGACCGTATTAATCTAGAGAAATTATTTATATAACAATAATGATTGTTTCCTTGATCGTTTGAAATTAATAGCAAATCAAAATGATTTACATTCTCTTTATCACATACTTTGAGTGGATAAATTTCTTGATGTTTATTCAATCCGTAAACATTAACACTTACAGTGAGGTTATTTTTTTCAAATTTTTTTACTTGTTTTAAATTACAAGGAAATGTTAAATCATTAAAATTAAATTTATTAACATTAGCGATATATCTGTTGTCAATACGACATTTGTTATCTCCTGCTACATAATGTGCTAAAATGGCCCATTGAAAACATTTATTATCATCATTATTTCGTGGATTAATAATAGCTTTTTTATTTTCAATACAATGTGGAAGTGGTATGTATGAAGATCCGCCTAGCGGACGATACTTGCTGAATCTTAACAAAATTCCGTCTAACGAGCGAAGTGTCCAACCACTTCCTTTTCCCAAATATTCATTTTCTTCTGTACAAATTTTACTAATCATATTTCTTAAAATATCATCCAACGAATCACTATGAAAAACCGTGAAATTCGATGTTTTAAAAGCGGTTTCCTGAGTTTGCTCTGTTAACGGTTTAATATATGTACATTCAACAATAATATTAAATTTCAAAGCTCCATATTCGTTTAGTAAATTTTGAATAATTCTTTTAATTTCTTCTTTTGAAATTTGAAGGATTAAACAAATATCTTTCAAATCTGAATTATTATTTCTTAAATAATAAGTTTTTAATATATTTTTAAACGCATTTTCGAGTTCTACAAATGTATTATTCGAACAATTTAAATTTAATCTGTCTCTTTTTCGTTTTAAATTAGGAGAGGGGGGGACATTGTTCCGGCTCAATATTAATTTGATGCGGTTGTTCCTGCTCTATTTCTTCATGTTCCTCTTCCACTTCCATAGGTTCGGGAATTGTATGGTTTCTTTTTTAAAAGGTAGATGTGAATTCATTATTCTGAAAACAAATTATTCTAGATTATTTTAAATTTTGAATTTACTACTGTTTCAATTAAACACCAGATGAACCAAAACCCTTGTCTCCTCTTTCTGTCGCTTCCAATTGAAAAATTTCAATAAGATTTGGATACACTATACGTTCACAAATTATTTGAGCAATTCTATCCCCGATACTGACATTGAAATCTCTGTCGGAGAGATTAAATAGCAATATACCAATATTTCCAGTATAGTCTGCATCGATGACGCCTGCGCCTACGTGTATGCCATGTTTTAATGCTAGACCTGATCTAGGTGCTATACGACCATAACAACCAGTTGGTAACACTAAAGCTATATTAGTTTTAACTAGTTTTCTATCCCATTTTCGGACAACGATGTTCTCCCCACTCCGCAAATCAAATCCGGCAGCGTTTAGTGTACATTTTTCAGGTGGAAATCCGTTTTCATTCAGAAGAATGAATTTCAAATCTAAAAAAGAATACATTTTACATTTAAATTAAGTATTATCTTATTTAACAAACCCATCTTTTTTGCCGTAATCCTATTTAACAAAGCCATCTTTTTTTTCATAAGATATACAATCTTGTTTCACATTTTCTATTTTTAGCATATTTTGTCCAACATTTGTTAAAATTAAATTTATCGAATCTAAGATTTTTTGATCATTTTGATTTTCTTTTATATTAAGTAAAAAATAACCTTTTTTAGATACCTTTTGCCAATAGGTCTTTTCATTTTTACATTTTCTTAAATCTTTGACGTCAGTAATTTCAATTTTTATCAAATGTGTTCCAGTTTCACCTGGAGTAGTTATTTTTTTTATTCATTTTCGCATTGATATTGTAGTTGTTGAGATATAAAAACAGACTTACTTTTGTTTTTTTTCTGACTGAATAATTTAGCGAAATCATCTTTACAATTATTATCATATTCAGAATCAGAATCAGATGATGATGATGAGCTAAATGAAACAGCCGTTTTTAACCGTTTGATTCCTTTTTGATTAGAAGAAGAACATTTCTTAAACTTGTTTTCATTTTCAATTTTTTTAACACCCTGTTCTAATTCAATTAATTTATTCCGACCAATGTCTTGTACTCTCTGAATAAGATTGAAAGGAAAACTTACTGAACTATGTTTTTTTAATTACGGATTCAAAAATAGACATTAGAGTTTCACAATTTTGTTCTTCGAGTAAATAATAAATTTGTTTATCCTGAGATAGATCACCAGAAATCATATAGTAATTTAGTAAAGTATCACATAAATTTTGGAAAATCCACAAAAGTTGAACGGCAACAGGACTCATAATGATTTCTTTAGATTTTTGAAGTTCTCCAACCAGTTGCTGCCAGGTATCCAGACTCCTAAATCCTATCATGTAAAGATTTTCTATAATCTGCGTTAAAGTAAGTACAGTTAAAAGTGATTGTGTCGTACCAGATGTAGACTGTTGCTGTTGCTGTGGTTGTTGTTGCTGTGGTTGTTGTTGGTGTTGCTGTGGTTGCTGTTGCTGCTGCTGCTGCTGCTGCTGGTGATCTTGTTCAGTTTTCATATGCTGTGGCTGCGTGAGTAGCTGTCTTAATATCGTTGCGTTTTGTGATCCTGACGATGAATCTGATGTCAAGTCGACAATCTGTGACTCCATTACTAAAACAGAATTTAAAAATATAATATTAATATGAAGAGCTATATTTTTATAAAAATCATATGTTGTTAAAATATTAGAGTTAGTGTAAAATTTCAAATTACAAATCCATTACAATCAATACATGAATAAGAGAAACAACTATATAAACAAAAATTAAATTTCAATTCGCTTACCTGTATATGAGTGTTGATAGATTGAAATCCTGCTAGCAAATCAGACACTGGAGCTAGTCAACTTGCTGGACTGCTTATAAAGGATAAACGTATGACGCAAGCTCGTGCGCTCTCTCTCTTCCTGTCCATGCATGCTCCAGCCACTTATTCATTAACAAGTACTCGCAATTATTCTACTTATACTGTTTTACAAAATTTACTTTTTTTAATTTTTATATTTAACTTAAATAATATTTAAAGGTAAATCCTTTCCAAACACATTCGCAATTTTGTGGTATAACACAAGCTATATATCCTCATCTTTATCTGTTGATACTAATGAAACTGTTTTATCAGTCTTCATTTGTAAATCAATTCTATTCTGTAATATATATATATTTATTGAAATGTTATTAAAATTATTAATTTCACAGTAAAAAAATGTTTTATCGGTAAAATGAAATGTAATGTATCAATGCTTTCAATGCATTCTGATTCCAATCTTTCAAAAAACTAAGTGCAATACAACCGTCTATAGTATTTTAGGTTTCACTTACGAAACATTTGTATCTCTGTTTACACATTTCCAAAACAATTTCTATCTAAATAGAGCATATTTTTAAATCGAAAAATATGATACCAATAATAATTTTTATCTATAATATAATTATGATTTGAAACAAAATCTGCAACAATAACACCTTTCTGTGTACAAAAAGTTCTGAAAATACAAATTTAAACCGTACATAGATGTTACGTATTCTAAATTATCTTCATAATTTTTATACAAAAAATAACTAGCTTTCCAATCAAGATTCAATATTTTCTTATTCAGATTAATTCCCTTACTATACAATTGCCAAAAATAATCGCATTCTATTAGTTTCAAACTTTCAAATTACACTTTACAGTAAAATTAAAAGTTTCAGCTCATCAGGAAGTTTATTTATCAAGTCCATTAGCATAGTGGACAAACAATCATTAGTATGCTGTTGCAACACACTTGCACTGCGCGTGGCTTAATTGCACTAGATTTTCCGCATACTTATGCAACAAAGTTGCGCGTGGCTTAATCACACTGGTATTTCCTATGCTGATGCAACAAACTACCTTGCACTGCACGTGGCTGGTATTTCCTAGTCATGCGCGTTTACACTGCGCCAATCATCTAAGTATTACATCGTTACGCTAACACGTCATAGTTGTATGACGACACAAGCCTTATGACGAAATGTTCTTACAACTCAAGGTCGAGGTCATCGGGTGACCTTGAAATCCAAGGTCAAGGTCATCGGGTAACCTTGAAATCCAAGGTCAAGGTCATCGGGTGACCTTGAAGGCCAAGGTCGTCAGGTCGATGACCGACCTTGTCGGGGTCAACGACCGACCTTGCGGGGTCAACGACCTGAGTAGGCGGGAGGGGGAGGTCATTGACCTCTGTGGGCGAGGGGGGTGGAGGGGGAGGGGGGGATTGTTGATTCCGCATTCCTAAGTGATGACGTCATGTGACCTTGTGTTCCAGAACATACATTTCCTCTCTACTTACCCCTAAATTAAAACAGGAAATATATATGATTACATATTTAAAAATAATTTAATTTAGAGTAAAAAATTGCCATTTTTTGAATAAAATATTTTCAAATTATATAAAATTCACTCATAAACAATCATATCTCCGTCAATTTTTGTTTGACAGAAAAAGCAAAAAAAACCGAATTGTTTGTCAGAAAAATACCTTTCATCCTTACACTTTTATACGTATCTGTCGTTATTTTTGAGATTTATGAAAAAGTTGTTTTTTTTTATTTGAACTTGTTTTAAATCGTGACTTTTTTTAAAAAGATGTCCTGAAGCAGCCAAACTTATACAATCTATCAAACTCTTCATAATAAAGTTAATTCTAGGCGGAATACGATTAATTTTAACTTTAGTGGAAATGGCACTTATGAAACCCATTGATTTAAAAGAAAAAAAGCACTAGATGCTCCTCTTATTTGCAATACAGCTCACTTATTTTTACGTGCAAATGACTTTTAATAGTGCTCATTTTAAAGCTTATTTCAAGCACTACAAAACCCTTTTTTATTAGAATGCCTAAAATGCATCTGCTCACCACTAGATGGCATTGACCACATCGATTAAATTTCAGGCAAAATACAAAAACGGCTTTGATCTTTAATATCTGCTTAATATTGCACTTAGAATACTTTATAAAAAAAACCATATTGTTCCTTTTTTCACCTGCTACAATTTTTGTTTTTTATACAATTTTCGATAAAACGTATATTTTTTGGAGATATTTGCAAAAAACCGATGAAAAACATGAAAAAAAATGCAAATTTTCAATTGCCAATAACTTGAAAAGTATTGGATTTTTCGAAAATCTTTATAGATGATTTTTTGCTTAAAATTAGGCCTTCTATCGGTATTCGAGGTTATTTTGAAAAACAAAAAATCACCCCCGAGAAGGGGTGGCAACCACCCCCAGGGTTGTGGAGTACAAATCATTTTCACTTTTGAAGTTAAGGGTAAGATGAACCTAATTCCAAAATTATATGCAATTCGGTTCACGGTAAAAAGAATTCGGAGCAATAATGCTTCAATGACTGCACTAAAATGTTTTATAAATCGATTATATGTATTGTACATACAAAATTACGAAGTTATGGTTTGCGTTAGTTCCGCAATGATTATCTAGAAAATTATTGTATCAACCTCAATTTCTAACAATATATTACAGTGTAAATCTTTTTAATTGCATATGTAAGAAAAGCTGGTGTTTGAAAGAAAACATGACCAAAAAAATGAAAACAGATAATGTAATTTACTGAATTTATAATTTGTTATATATCATATTAAAATTATTTTTAATGTTAAAACATAATACTAAGTTTTTAATAACATTTTAGATGATTATAAGGGTTACAAAATAATATGATATAACAAAAAAGTTTTTAAATATAAAATAAAGCAATTGTAGCCCCTCTGTACATATCTACTATTTGTTATTGGCTTACTGATATAGGTCGGTATGTACATAATTATTATAGATAAAAAAGTTAAATTACCAGAGCCCTTATGTAAAGCGCTTTTCAATTTATCTGATGGTACCTGTGAATGGTACACAGTGTGCAACAGGTACAAGTGTGCTCTTCAATATTTTGTATAAACTTAGTGGTTTTTTAGAACTGCCGAGGAAGTGTTTTACATCAAAGTGTAGTGTTTACAACCAGCTTCAAGTGTATGTGAGTAGTTTTAATAAAATCTGTGAATTAAATAAGATAAGGACAATTTAATCAAAGTTTTTTCATGGAAATACAAGAATATTAATTGAATACAGATAAAGAATGATCAGAGATAAGACATCCTGACCTCTGGACTGTAAACTGAGCTGAGCTAGGACTGGGCCTGAACAGGTTATCACTGCCCACTGTCAACTACACCCAACTTTGTTTACAAACAAACTCACATCCTTGGAAGGGAACTATTTATTCTACCACTAGCTTTAATAATTTCATACAGTTATTGAATTTGATATTATTTTATTTATTATTATTTACTTATTTATTTTTTTTTAACTGTGTTTTCAAATATGACAAATAAAAAAACAATTTTTTTGGGAAGTGTACAAGGGACATAAAGAGAGCTAAGTCCATTATTATGTAGGGGAGCATGCTATAAATGGTTTCATTTTAAATGTACTTTCCTTCAGTAATGATGAGTACAACAAAATCTACAAAACCAAAGAAAAATGGTACTGTAAGTCATACTTATCTTCTGATATAGCTGAAAGAACTTGACTTGGAAACAAGTTTAATAGAAATAGATGTTACTCAGGAACTCGAGAATCAAATGGAAATTATAAAACACCTTGAATGAAGATTTGAGGCAAGCACAGGAAGAAATACAAAAACTCAAAAAACCATAGTGGTACAGTTAGAATCCTTAGTTTTGCAAAAAGAAGAAATTATAATAAATTTAGAGAGAAAAATAAAGGAACAAAAATCTTATAATTAAGGAGCCTCATTTGCCAAGTTTACCAAACACGAGATAGAGAACAATTACATGTTAGTCTTCCACTGGTTCATTCAACTCCAGA